>NC_086097.1:252744122-253044122 GCF_963921235.1 Mobula hypostoma
CTGCACAACATCTGTACTATCTTACAATACTTTTTTTACAGGATGAGAGTATGTCCATAGTATGAATTTAACCATGATTAACTGCTCTAAAGTTGGCTGATCAGAGTTCCTTGACCTCATCCTTAACTTTCTATTTAATTCACTCAGTATACAGTGGATTCCATTTAACTGGGCCATCAGTTAATCAGTGCAGCCACTTCTTTGGGACATCGCTAAAGAACAAAAGCTAATTGGGAAAATAGCCGGCATTCCCTTTGTTTATTTGGGATACAATGCTGCTTAACTGTTTCCGAACAGTTTCTAAACAGTGTCAGTGCGTGCATTTATCTGGACATTGGACACTGCACCGTGCTTAGAGCAAACTGTTTCTAAATAGCATCAATTGCATGCAATTCTGTTCAAAAAGCAGTGATTTTTGTCACTGATAGTTGGTGAGAAATAAGCAGTAGGACAATTCAGAACCGTTTTGCTCACTGCGGTTTCAAGCGTTCAGGCTTGGAGATGCTAGAATCGGCTGGGAGTGAAAATGAAACAATTTCATTACTTTAACAAGTTAAGAAGAACAAAGTATTTGAAGGTATCAACAGTCAATTTTACCCTGTGGCTCTTAAACTCTTGAACCCCCGACTAATGAAGGCCATTGCACCATATGCCTTCTTAACAGCCTATCAATACGTGCGGCAACTTTAAAAGATCTATAGATGTTAACCCCAAGATCCCTCTGTTTCTCCACACTGCTAAGAATCCTACCATTTACCCTGTATTCTGCCTTCAAATTCAACCTTCCAAAGTAAATCACTTCACACTTTTCGCCATCTGCCACTTCGCAGCCCAGCTCTTCATCCTGTCCATGTTCCTACAACCTTACACACTATCCACAACTCCACCAACCTTCCTTTCATTTGCAAACTGACTAACCCACCCTTCCACTTTCTCATCCAAGTCATTTATAATACTCACAAAGAGCGGTGGCCCCAACCGATTACTATGGGGTCATCTGTGACCCTGCGAGAAAGCTCAAGAAGAAGAAACCTTTTTCAAGTTCAAGATTAATAATCATTCAACCTTATATGAACACCCATTAATACATCCAAATGAAACAGTGTTCCTCTGGGACCAGTTGGCAGAACATCATGGACCAAAGGACCTGTACTCTTCAGTACTGATCTGTGTCCTATGCTGATTTACATTGTGCAAGCTGCTTACTAAAATCAACAGCCATCTTTAAGGGTTAAAATCAGCATCATTACAATCCAGATACACTCCAGTCTGCAGGAGACGATCAGTGTGCCAGCTTGTGCAATTATCTTGGAAACATTTATTTGTGTCAATAAGTGAAGGTGATGCCCGAAAGAAAAACTATAATTATAGATTACATGGGGGGGACATGGTGGTGTAGCAGTTAGAATAATGCTTTACAGCGCCAGCTGTAAGATTGGGGATCAATTCCCACTGCTGTCTGTAAGGAGTTTCTACTTTCTTCCTATGACTGTGTAGGTTTCCTCTGGGTGCTCTGGTTTCTTCCCACATTCCAAAGACATACGGGTTAGGGTTAGTAAGTTATGGGCATGTTGGGTGATACTGCAGGCTGTCCAGCACAATCTCCACTGATTTCATTTGACGCAAGTGACACATTTCACTGTATGTTTGGATGCTTTGATGTACACGTGACAAAGCTTATCTTTACCTTTATCCATAGATAATACAATCTTTATTGAATTCAGAGTCAGAATCAGAATCCGGTTTATTATCACCGGCATGTGCCGTGAAATTGTTAACTTAGCAGCAGCAGTTCAATGCAATACGTAATCTAGCAGAGAGAAAAAATAATAATAATAATAAATAAACAATAAATGAATTACATATATTGAACAGATTTTTAAAAATGTGCCAAAACAGAAATACTGTGTATTAAAAAAAAGTGAGGTAGTATCCAAGGATTCAATGTCCATTTAGGAATCAGATGGCGGAGGGGAAGAAGCTGTTCCTGAATCACTGAGTGTGTGCCTTCAGGCTTCTGTACCTCCTACCTGATGGTAACGGTGAAAAAAGGACATGCCCTGGGTGCTGGAGGTCTTTAATATTGGACGCTGCCTTTCTGAGCATCGCTTCCTGAAGATGTCCTGGGTACTTTGGGGCCCTGAATGGAGGTGAGGGAGGAGGTGAATGGCAGGTGTAGCACCTAGTCTGCTTTCAGGAATTTTGTTAACTTATTTGTGATAATATTTTGTTTTTGTACGTCTGTGATATGTCTTGTGGCTGTACTGTGATCCGGAGGAACGCTGGTTTGTTTGGTTGTAGATGACAATAAACTTGAACATGAAGAACGGATTTCTAGTCAACACTGAATTAAAGTCAGCAATGGGAACACTGGAGTTTCTGTGAACCTTGCCTTATTGTCCAATAAACCCACCCAGTGAGGCAGGCTTTGTGCTTGGACACCCATAAAACCTCTCTGAAATTTAAGGTCTAATAAATTTTTATGTTTTCATTTTTAATACTCGAGGCCCACAATAAAAAAAGTTCTTCTGAAATTGGATCAAACTAAAATATAATGTGGTGCTCACCGCATAGATAATTTTGTACAAGGGAGGTAGCTGACCCACCATTGAGCACATCTACACGGAACGCTGTCGCAGGAAAGCAGCGTCCATCATCACCTGCCCAGTCAACTCCTCCTCACCTCCATTCAGGGCCCCAAACAGTCCTTCCAGGTGAGGCAACACTTCCCCTGTGAATCTGCCGGTGTCCTCATCAGGGACCCCCACCATTCGGGACATTCTCTCATCTCACTGCTGCCATCAGGAGCCTCAGGACTCACACCACCAGGTTCAGGAACAGTTATTACCCCTCAACACGAGGAGACATCTTCATTTGCCCCATCACTGATCTGTTCCCAAACGGACTTACTTTCAAATACTCTTCATCTCATGTTCTCAATATTTATTGCTTCCTATTTATTTGTTTTTGTATCTACAGTGAATGCACACAAGAAAATGAATCTCAGGGCTGTATATGGTAAATGTACATTGATAATTAATTTTGAACTTGTATACCTGCATATTGTAAGAGGCTCCTGCTAGATCAGTCATAGGACACTACGGCATAGAAACAGGCTGTTTGGCCCATCTAGTCCATGCCGAACCACTATTCTACATGATTCTATTCATTATACTTGATTCCTTTCCAATATCTTCTCGGAGGATCATCACGTTGTCATGGCGCAGAACCTTGTGAGTTTCTAAGACCCCGGGAGCCATGTCGCCTGGAGCTTAGCTTCTGGTAGGGTCACCCAAGAGGAACCTACATAAGACCTCAGTGGTGGAGCTGGCAGAAGATGATGACACATCGCAACACAGTGAAGGTGGAGGAAGATGATGACTCGTCACAGCACAGTGAAGGTGGAGGAAGATGATGACTCATCACAACATAGTGAAGGCGGAGGAAGATGATGACTCGTCACAACACAGTGAAGGTGGAGGAAGATAATAACACATCGCAACACAGTGAAGGCGGAGGAAGATGATGACATGTCACAACACAGTGAAGGCGGAGGAAGATGATGACTCGTCACAAAACAGTGAAGGCGGAGGAAGATGATGACATGTCACAACACAGTGAAGGCGGAGGAAGATGATGACTCGTCACAAAACAGTGAAGGCGGAGGAAGATGATGACATGTCACAACACAGTGAAGGCGGAGGAAGATGATGACTCGTCACAAAACAGTGAAGGCGGAGAAAGATGATGACTCGTCACAGCACAGTGAAGGCGGAGGAAGATGATGACTCGTCACAAAACAGTGAAGGCGGAGGAAGATGATGACATGTCACAACACAGTGAAGGCGGAGGAAGATGATGACTCGTCACAAAACAGTGAAGGCGGAGGAAGATGATGACATGTCACAACACAGTGAAGGCGGAGGAAGATGATGACTCGTCACAAAACAGTGAAGGCGGAGAAAGATGATGACTCGTCACAGCACAGTGAAGGCGGAGGAAGATGATGACTCGTCACAAAACAGTGAAGGCGGAGAAAGATGATGACTCGTCACAGCACAGTGAAGGCGGAGGAAGATGATGACTCGTCACAGCACAGTGATGGCGGAGGAAGATGATGACTCGTCACAACACAGTGAAGGCGGAGGGAGATGATGACACGTCACAAGACAGTGAAGGCGGGGGAAGATGATGACTCGTCACAAGACAGTGAAGGCGGGGGGAGATGATGACTCGTCACAAGACAGTGAAGGCGGGGGAAGCTGATGACTCGTCACAAGACAGTGAAGGCGGGGGAAGCTGATGACTCGTCACAAGACAGTGAAGGCGGGGGAAGCTGATGACTCGTCACAAGACAGTGAAGGCGGGGGAAGCTGGTGACTCGTCACAAGACAGTGAAGGCGGGGGAAGCTGGTGACTCGTCACAAGACAGTGAAGGCGGGGGAAGCTGATGACTCGTCACAAGACAGTGAAGGCGGGGGAAGCTGATGACTCGTCACAAGACAGTGAAGGCGGGGGAAGCTGATGACTCGTCACAAGACAGTGAAGGCGGGGGAAGCTGGTGACTCGTCACAAGACAGTGAAGGCGGGGGAAGCCGATGACTCGTCACAAGACAGTGAAGGCGGGGGAAGACGATGACTCGTCACAAGACAGTGAAGGCGGGGGAAGCCGGTGACTCGTCACAAGACAGTGAAGGCGGAGGAAGACGGTGACTCGTCACAAGACATTGAAGGCGGAGGAAGACGTTGACTCGTCACAAGACAGTGAAGGCGGAGGAAGACGATGACACGTCTCAAGACAGTGAAGGCGGAGGAAGACGATGACACGTCACAAGACAGTGAAGGCGGAGGAAGACGATGACACATCACAACACAATGAAGGCGGAGGAAGACGATGACTCGTCACAACACAGTGAAGGCGGAGGAAGACGATGACACGTCACAACACAGTGAAGGCGGAGGAAGACGATGACTCGTCACAACACAGTGAAGGCGGAGGAAGACGATGACTCGTCACAACACAGTGAAGGCGGAGGAAGGTTGAAGCAGTGAAAGGTCTCCAGTCATCTTGCACTCCGTGCCACTGGGCCCTCGTCCCGATCTGTCACGGACCAGGGGAGTGGGGGGGAGGCGGGGTGGCAAGGCTGCCCAGGGCATCAGCCTCCCCACAACAGGCCTTCTCCATTAACGGAATAATCATAAGATATAGGAGCAGGATTAGGCTGTTTGGCCCACTGAGTCTGCTGTACCATTTCATCATGTCTGATCCATGTCCCTCCCCACCCCAATCTCCTGCCTTCTCACCATGACCCTTCATGCTTTGACCAATCAAGAATCTTTCAACCTCCGCTTTAAATATGACTTGGCCTCCACAGCCGTCTGTGGTAATGAATTCCACAGATTCACCACCCTCTGGCTAAAGAAACTCCTCCTCATCTCCATTCTAAATGGACGTCCCTCTATTCTGAGGCTGTGCCCCCGGTTCTACACCCCTGCACAATAGGAAATATCCTCTCCACATCCACTCTATCAAGGCCTTTCAACACTTGATAGGTTTCAGTCAGATGTCCCCTTGTTGCCACAGGCATCTGTGGAGGCTAAGTCAATAAGGAAGTAAACACAAGGAAATCTGCAGATGCTGGAAATTCAAGCAACACACGCAAAATGCTGGTGAACGCAGCAGGCCAGGCAGCATCTATAGGAAGAAGTACAGTCGAAGTTTTGGGCCGAGACCCTTCGTCAGGACAAACTGAAAGAAGAGATAGTAAGAGATTTGAAAGTGGGAGGGGGAGGGGGAGATTCAAAATGATAGGAGAAGACAGGAGGGGGAGGGATGGAGCTAAGAGCTGGAAAGTTGATTGGCAAAAGGGATACAAGGCTGGAGAAGGGAGAGGATCATGGAACAGGAAGCCTGGGGAGAAAGAAAGGGGGAGGGGAGCCCAGAGAAAGATGGAGAGCAGGCAAGGAGTGATAGTGAGTGGGACAGAGAGAGAGAAAAAAAAGGGGAGGAATAAAAATAAATAAGGGGTGGAGTAAGAAGGGAAGAAGGAGCATTAACGGAAGTCAGAGAAATCAATGTTCATGCCATCAGGTTGGAGGCTACCCAGATGGAATATAAGGTGGTGTTCCTCCAACATGAGTGTGGCTTTATCTTGACAGTAGAGGAGGCCATGGATTGACATGTCAGAATGGGAATGGGACGTGGAATTAAAATGTGTGGCCACTGGGAGATCCTGCTTTCTCTGGCGGACAGAGTGTAGGTGTTCAGCGAAACGGTCTCCCAGTCTGTGTCGGGTCTTGCCAATATATAGAAGGCCACATCGGGGGCACCGGACGCAGTATATCACCCCAGCCGACGGACAGGTGTAGTGTCGCCTCACCTGGAAGGACTGTCTGAGGCCCTGAATGGTAGTGAGTGAGGAAGTGTAAGGGCATGTGTAGCACTTGTTCAGCTTACAAGGATAAGTGCCAGGAGGGAGATCGGTGGGGAGGGATGGGGGGGACGAATAGACAAGGGAGTCGCATATGGAGCGATCCCTGTGGAAAGCAGAAAGAGTGGGGAAGGGAAAGATGTGCTTATTGGTGGGATCCCATTGGAGGTGGCGGAAGTTACGGAGAATAATATGTTGGACCTGGAGGCTGGTGGGGTGGTAGGTGAGGACCAGGGGAACCCTATTCCTAGTGGGGTGGCGGGAGGATGGGGTGAGTGCAGATGTGCATGAAATGGGGGAGGTGCGTTTGAGAACAGAGTTGATAGTGGAGGAAGGGAAGTCCCTTTCTTTAAAAAAGGAGGACATCTCCCTCGTCCTGGAATGAAAAGCCTCATCCTGAGAGCAGATGCGGCAGAGACGGAGGAATTGCGAGAAGGGGATGGCATTTTTGCAATTGACAGGGTGGGAAGAGGAATAGTCCAAGTAGTCCGTCCCCCAGTTTTCCTTTGCTACATCAACGACTGCATTGGCGCTGCTTCCTGCAAGCATGCTGAGCTCGTTCACTTCATTAACTTTGCCTCCAACTTTCACCCTGCCCTCAAATTTACCTGGTCCATTTCCGACACCTTCCTCCCCTTTCTTGATCTTTCTGTCTCTATCTCTGGAGACAGCTTATCCACTGATGTCTACTATAAGCCTATTGACTCTCACAGCTATCTGGACTATTCCTCTTCCCACCCTATCTATTGCAAAACTGCCATTCCCTTCTCGCAATTCCTCCGTCTCCGCCGCATCTGCTCTCAGGATGAGGCTTTTCATTCCAGGACGAAGGAGATATCCTCCTTTTTTAAAGAAAGGGGCTTCCCTTCCTCCACCATCAACTCTGCCCTCCAACGCATCTCCCCCATTTCACGCACTTCTGCTCTCACTCCATCCTCCCGCCATCCCACTAGGAATAGGGTTCCCCTGGTCCTCACCTACCACCCCACCAGCCTCCGGGTCCAACATATAATTCTCCGTAACTTCCGCCACCTCCAACGGGATCCCACCACTAAGCACATCTTTCCCTCCCCCACTTTCTGCTTTCCACAGGGATCGCTCCCTATGCGACTCCCTTGTCCATTCTTCCCCCCCCCCATCCCTCCCCACCGATCTCCCTCCTGCCACTTATCCTTGTAAGTGGAACAAGTGCTACACCTGCCCTTATACTTCCTCCCTCACCACCATTCAGGGCCCCAGACAGTCCTTCCAGGTGAGGCGACACTTCACCCGTGAGTTGGCTGGGGTGATATACTGCGTCCGGTGCTCCTGATGTGGCCTTTTATATATTGGTGAGACCCGACGCAGACTGGGAGACCGTTTCACTGAACGCCTACGTTCTGTCCGCCAGAGAAAGCAGGATCTCCCAGTGGCCACCCATTTTATTTCCACATCCCATTCCCATTCTGACATGTCTATCCATGGCCTCCTCTACTGTAAAGATTGGAGGAACAATAACTTATATTCCGTCTGGGTAGCCTCCAACCTGATGGCATAGACATTGATTTCTCTAACTTCTGTTAATGCTCCTCCTCCCCTTCTTATCCCATCCCTTATATATTTTTATTGCCCCCTTTTTTTTCTCTTTCTGTTGTTCTCACTATCACTCCTTGCCTGCTCTCCATCTTCCTCTGGGCTCCCCTCCCCCTTTCTTTCTCCCCAGGCCTTCTGTCCCATGATCCTCTCCCTTCTCCAACACTGTATCCCTTTTGCCAATCACCTGTCCAGCTCTTGGCTCCATCCCTCCCCCTCCTGTCTTCTCCTATCATTTCGGATCTGCCCCTCCACCTCCCATTTTCAAATCTCTTACTCTCTCTTCTTTCAGTTAGTCCTGGCGAAGGGTCTCGACCCGAAACTTCGACTGTACCTCTTCCTATAGATGTTGCCTGGCCTGCTGCGTTCCACCAGCATTTTGTGTGTGTTACCTATATTTAAGGCTGAGGTTGATAGATTCTTGGTTGGCCAGGGCATGAAGGGATATAGAGAGGTGGGGAAGATTGGGGCTGAGAGGCAAAACAGATCAGCCATCATGAAATGGCCTAATTCTGCTTCTATATCTTAAGGCCTTATTCATTCCCGGAGTATTACTCGTGAACCTCCTTTGAACCCTCTCCATTTTCAGCACATCCCTTCGAAGATAATGGGCCCAAAACGATGCACAATACTCCAAATGAGGCTTCACCAGTGCTTAATAAAGTTTTGACATTACATCCTTGCTTTTATATTCCAGTCCTCTTGAAATGAATGCCAACATCACATTTACCTTCCTCACCACAGACTCAACCTGCAAATTAACCTCAGGGAATCCTGCACAAGGGCTCCTAGGTCCCTTTGCAACTCGGAATTTTGAATTTTTCACTCCATTTAGAAAATACTCTATGCTTTTATTTCTGCTACCAATGTGTGTATTCTTCTGACAATGTGTTCCATCTGTCACTTCTTTGCCTATTCTTCCATTCTGTCTAATCCTTCTCCAGACTCCCTGCTTCTTCAACACTACCTGCCCTTCCACCTACCTTTGTATCATCTGTAAACGTGCAACAGGGTCATCTATCCCGTAACCCCTTGGGAGAACACCATACTCAACTTGAGTGATCACAGATTGTAAAACCACTTACCCTGGCCTTTTTCATTGGATTTATGTCATTTAATCGTACATCCTCCAAACCAGGGAGCATCTGCATCCCCTGTCTATCTACACTTCACCATCTCTGGCACCAAGAACAGAGTTCCTTGACTTTGAAGTGGTTTAGAAAAAAAACTATGAATAAAAACGAATCAACAGCCCAAAGCATTTAAACATTTTAATGTGCATCACATAATATATTTTGCTTCAGATATGCCTGGAGCGCAGTAAAGGTTTAATTAGGAACCCATTAAAATAAAGAAGAGCGCCTTTAATACCGTGGCGAGGACATCTCACAGAAACACCAGAGTTTCTGCAGATGCTGGAAATCCAGAGCAACACAAACCAAATGCTGTCGGGGCTCAGCAGGTCAGGCAGCATCAATGCAGAGGAATTAACAGTCGATGTCTCAGGCTGAGACCCTTCATCAGGACTAGAAAGTAGGTGGGAAGAAGGTGGGGGAGTGGGCGGAGCAGGTGATTGGTGAGACGAGGTGGATGGGTGAAATAACAAACTGGAAGGTGATAGGTGGAAAAATGTAAAGAGCTGAAGAAGAAGCAATCCAATTGGAAAGGAGAGCACACCATGGGAGAACGTGAAGGGGGAGGGATCCAGAGGGAGTTGCGGGCAATTGCAGTAAAAAGTACAATGGAATCGATGAGAAAATACACACAAAGACCGACAAACAATCACATGGAAAAGAAGACAAACTTTACAAATGGAAAAAAACTGAATTATTTATTTATTTCGAGATACAGTGTGGAGCAGGACCTTTTGGTCCAACGGGACACACTGCCCAGCAACCCACCGATTTAACCCCGCCCGGCCTAATCATGGGACAATTTACAAAGACCAATTAACCAATTAAACGGTACGTCTGGCATGTGGGAGGAACCGGGAAAATAATAAATAAATAATCGTGAAAATACCCTTGGCCTGTATTATAATTCTCACCGGTCCCCGGTTACCAATCGCTCATGTGCTCTCTGTGCTACTATGGCTTCTGGTCGGGCAATGTTTGTTTTAAAGTTCCCCTCCCACTTCATATCCACTCCAACACCTTTACCCTCTGCACGTTTTGTCACAACCGTGGACACTGCCACGGAGTCCGGGCGCTCTCGCTGGCGGGCAGCTGAAAGAAGTCAGCAATCACGCACGTGAGAATGTACACATTCCAGCCAGTTAGGGATTCTTTGTCATTGTATTTAAAACTTCTTCCTTTCGTTTCCTTCCTGTCAGGTCTTGATCAAAGCACAGTGATGACAACGTTCCCTGCTCACCTGAGTCCATGTTCCAGGAATGCAGGTTGGTGATTTAGCTAGACGCTGTTAAAGGAGCGGTATAAATTTATTTCCATGTTACTAATTTTGCCGCAGTGACAGCATTGGGTTTTAGTTAGTTTCAGAGTTTAGTTATCGGCACTGTTGGCCTGGCATCTATTATTTTCCTTTGTTCTGTACAGTTCTCATGAAAACTCAGAGAACAGTTCATTCCATGTCTGTGTCTCTCCCTCTCCCTCACTGAACTCCTGTCGAGGATGGTTAACTGTTCACTCTGTGTCTCTCCCTCTCCCTCACTGAACTCCTGTCGAGGATGGTTAACTGTTCACTCTGTATCTCTCCCTCTCCCTCACTGAACTCCTGTCGAGGGTGGTTAACTGTTCACTCTGTGCCTCTCCCTCTCCCTCATTGAACTCCTGTCGAGGGTGGTTAACTGTTCACTCTGTGTCTCTCCCTCTCCCTCACTGAACTCCTGTTGAGGGTGGTTAACTGTTCACTCTGTATCTCTCCCTCTCCCTCACTGAACTCTTGTCGAGGATGGTTAACTGTTCACTCTGTGTCTCTCCCTCTCCCTCACTGAACTCCTGTCAAGGATGGTTAACTATTCGTTCTGCACCCATGTCTCTCCCTCACTGAACTTGTGTCTCTTGTCCTCATCTGCACACCCTGATGAGTAAGCCCAGTGTTCTGTACAGCCGGACATACCTCAGTCCACTATTGGCAGGCCTGCCTTCGCAGCAGTCATGGTCTGGAAATGTAGCCAGCATTTACACGGCGCCTTTTGGCAATAAGGAATAATTTTGGAACAAAATCTGATTCTAAGATCCATGCAAGCTGATAGGGTGTAAAGAAGAGTGACCTTCATTAGTTGAGGGATTCAGTTCAAGGGCAATGAAGCAATGTTGCAGCTCTATAAAACCCTGGTTTGACCATACTGCAAATTAGGAGAATGAGGGGGGGGACTCTAATTGAAATCTGTCAAATAATGATACATCTGATGTGGAGAGGATGTTTGCTATAGTCGGGGAGAGTAGAATCAGAGGATACAACCTCAGAATAGAGGGACGTCCATTTAGAATGGATATACGGAAGAATTTCTTTTAGCCAGAGGGTGGTGAATTGTGGAATTCCTTGGCGTGGACAGCTGTGGATGCCAAGTCATTGAGTATATTTAAGGTGGAAGTTGATAGGATCATGATGAGAAAAGGCATGAAGGGTTACAGGGAGAAGACAGGAGAGTGAGGTTGAGAGGGAAATGGATCAGCCATGATGGAATGGTGGAGCAATGGCCTACTTTTGCTCCTGATGGTCTTATAATTTTTGTATAGGATTTGCCACTAAAATGGAAACAGCCAATTTTAAAAACATTATTGGTTAAAATGCCATTTTCTTTCAAGATGCCAGTGGGCATCCATCTAATACCAGAAAATAAACATCTAATACCAGCAGGAGTCCATCTGATACCAGAGAATAAACATCTAATACCAGCAGGCATCCATCTGATACCAGCAGGCAAGCATCTGGGACCAGAAAGTAAACAAATAATACCAACAGGCAAACATCTAATACCAGCAGGTGTCCATCTAATACCAGAGGGACAGGCATATAATACTAGCGGGCATGTGTTTAATATCAGTTGGTGTGCATCTAATATCAGTGGGCATGCATTTAAGGTGAGAGGAGCTAATTTCAAAGGAGATGTGAGAGGTAGGGTCTTTTACACAGCGGGGGTGGGTGCTGGAATGTGCTGCCTGGGGTGGGGGTCGAGGCAGGTACATTAGAGACTTTACAGAGACATTTTGACAGGCATGTGAATGTGAGGAATATGGAAGTATATGGACATTGTGTAGGCAGAAGGGCTTGGTTCAGTTGGCTTTTGATTACTAATTTAATTGGTTCAGCACAACAAATGGCCTGTTCCTGTGCTGTACTGTTCTGTGTCTGATACTGAAACCAGACTTCACTTCTGCCTCTTTCCCTCGTGTACAATGTGGAAAATGAGAATTGATACCTTTTACTTATTACATTCCCCAGACCCTTTTTCCCTGGCTAGTGTCATTATTCAGGCTGTGTTTCAGAACAGACCTGCAATACAGTTTGAGAAAGTTACACAATATTCTAGATAAGGACATCATCTCTGATATTTCCGGAGAGTTTCTGTGTTTCTAGATAAGAATAAGTTTTCACTGTTTAGCTGACATTATAATCACCTCAGTTCTCTCAATGTCACTCTCAAAGACTGAGTTTTTCAAAGTTCAAAGTAAATTTATTATCAAAGTACATATATGTCACCATACACAACCCTGAGATTCGTTTTCTTGTGGGCATTCATAGTAAATACAAAGAAACAAAAAAAAGAATCAATGAAAAACAGCACACAAGACAGACACACAAACGGTGTGCAAAAGACAACAAACTGCAAATGCAGAAGCAAAACTAATAATCATAATAATAATAAATAAATAAGCAATAAATATCAAGCATATGAGATGAAGAGTCCATAGGTGTGTGAACAGTTCAGTGAAGTTCAGATAGCCGAAAATATCTCCATGATCTCCATCAGCACAGATGTACCACCGGTCTGTGTGCTTCACTCCTGCTCCACTCACTTTACACCTGTGACTGCATGGCTAAGCACATCTATAATGCTGTAGCGATGTGCTGGCGCCGAACTGCAGCTGCACTGTGTGGGTGCCGTAGGTCCGAACCGTGCTGCCGTTTGCGGCCCTCAGGGTGGGTCCCGGCTCCCTGTTGCAGCTGTCGTACCCTTTCGGGGGTAAGACGCTGATTTCCGCTCCGGTGTCGACTGAGAAGCGGCGTCCCAGTTGTTAGTCCCAGACGTACAGGAGGCTGTCCCGGTGGCCAGCCACTGTAGCCATTAGTGGTGGCTGGCCCTGGCGTTTCCCGGGAACTTGCAGGACGGGCGACAACGGCGGGCCTCTGTGCCCCACCGCTGGTGGTAGAAACACCACTATTCATTGGCCTCCTCACTCCTGCCTCTGGGTTGTGTGCGCTCTGTTGCCGGGCCTGGTCTGGCCTGCTGTTGGGCACGTGGCTTGGTAATTTGTCGGACGGATGCCCCACTCTCCCTCTTGGCTTTCCACAGCACATCTGCCTGAGCCGCTACCTTCCGGGGATCACTGAAATCTGTGTTGGCCAGCAGCAGATGTATGTCCTCGGGCCGTTGTTCTAGGAACGCCTGCTCAAACAAGAGGCAGGGCTTGTGTCCTTCAGCCAGGGCCAGCATCTTGTTCATTAATGCTGACGGCGGCCTGTCTCCTAAGCCGTCCAGGTGCAGCAAGTGGGCACCCCACTCACACTGTGAGAGGCCAAAGGTCTCTATGAGCAGTGCTTTGAATGTTGCATATTTGCCTTCTTCGGGGGGGGGGGTGACAGTATGAAATCCCCAACTCGTGCGGCTGTCTCCTGGTCAAGGGAGCTCACCACGTAATAGTAACGTGTGGAATCCAAAGATTATCTGCCGAATCTGGAACTGGGCTTCTGCTTGGTCAAACCACACGCGTGGTCGCAGCGTCCAGGAAGTTGGCAGTTTTAGCGAAACTGCGTGAACAGATGAAGAGTCGATCATCTTTGGTCCAAATCCCGTTTGGACCGTCGGGGTCACCAATGTAGCGATGTGCTACACACAGAGCTAGAAATAATGACACGCAGTCTGTAAGTCGCACTCGAGACTCGTTTATTCAAACTTCGCGGCACTGGCTTTTACGCAGTTCTGTTCCTGCCCTCTCCGGGCGGAAATGACATCAGAGGTGCATTACAAAAGTCTCTTCCCACGCGCGGGCTTTCCCCCCTTGCTGGTGAAGAAGAAGGCCCAGCGCCATTTTGGGGCTGGCCTCTCTGCTGACGTGCGTTTTTTGTGAGCCAGTTCACCCGCGTAGAAAGTGGGTCGCCACAATGCCCTGTTTAAGTTTGCTGACAACACTGCTGTCACTGGCTGGTGACGAATCAGCATATAGGAGGGAGACCGAGAATCTGGCTGAGTGATGTCACAGCAAAACCCCTCAATGTCAGCAAGACCAAGGAGATGATGATTGACCTCGGGAGAAGTAAACCAGAGATCCATGAGCCAGTCTTTGGAGAATCAGAAGGGAGGGTCAGCAACTTTAAATTCTTCTGTGTTAGTATTTCCCCTCTCCCAGTTTCACATATCACTCAGCACCTTCTACTTCTTCCTCCCCTCCCTTCACCTTCTTAGTCACCTTTCTCCTCTTTTTTTCCAGTCCTGATGAAGGGTCTCGGCCTGAAACGCTGACTGTTTATTCCTCTCCAGAATGCTGGCTGGCCTGCTGAGCTGCCCCCACCACGTTTTGTGTGGGTTGTGTTTGTGTAACTTCCCTCAACTGTTCCCACAACCTATGGACTCACATTCAAGGACTCTTCGTCTCATGTCCTTTATTCTATTGCTTATTTATTTATTTATTTATTATTATTATTATTTCTTCTTTTTGTATTTCTATAGTTCGTTGTCTTTTGCACACTGATTGTCCATCCCGTTGGGTGGGTCTTTCGTTGATTCTAATGTTGGAAGTACTGAGTATGCTGACAAGAAAATGAATCTCAGGATTGAATATGGAGACATATATGTACTTTGATAATAAATATACTTTGAACTTTGAAGTTAGGTGAAGTTATTCACGCTGGTTCAAGAATCTGATGGTTGAGGGGTAATAACTGTTCCTGAGCCTTGTGCTGTGAGTCCTGAGGCTCCTGAACCTCCTTCCTGATGGCAGCAGTGAGGAGAGAGCATGGGTAGGGTGATGAGCATTTGATTCCATTGTCGTGCTTACCCAGCACCGTCATTCTCTGTGATAATCATCCATTGTGTCCGATGAAGACAGTTGTTCTGTTATGATGGCTGTGGTGTTCAGGTCTGGAGCAGCAAGGGCAGGAGATCTGACTCAGCTTCAGGATTTGTTGCCGTAGCCTTCCATCGCTCTCAGGCACCCAACAGGTTTGCACCGTGCCTCTCCTCAAAATGGCCATGGGCGAATCTTACTGAGACACACCATCCACTCCGGTCGTGTGCACGCTGTTCAAGCCGCTTCACCCCACTCACTCCACCCACCTCAAAACTGAACTGACTCGATGGCTGTAGACTGCAACTGTGAGCACTCACCTCAGTGTTAAACTGACTGTGGCTATGGCCTACAGCCAATAACACCTCAGTGTTAAACTGACCGTAGCTAAGGCCTACAGCCATCAACACTCACCTCAGTGTTAAACTGACTGTAGCTGTGACCTACAACCATCAGAACTCTCCTCAGTGTTAAACTGACTGTAGCTGTGGCCTACAACCATAAGCACTCACCTCAGTGGTAATCTGACTGTAGCTATAACCTACAACCACTGGCGATCACCTCAATGTTAAACCGACTTTAGCAGTGGCCTACAACAATTGGTCCTAACCTTAGTGTTAAACTGACTGTAGCTGTGGCCTACAACCATCAGCACTCAGCTCAGTGTTAAACTGACTGTAAGTGTAGTCTGTATCCACTGGCACTCAGCTCTGTGTTAATCTGACTGTAGCTGTGGCCTAGGCCTACAATCATCCGCACTCAGCTCAGTGTTAAACTGACTGTAGCTGTGGCCTACAACCATCAGCACTCAGCTGTGTGTTAATCTGACTGTAGCTGTGGCCTACAACCATCAGCACTCCATGGAGCGTGAAAGAGTAAGAGGGGCGATTTGATAGAGGTGTACAAAATGAGGTTGTATTATTAGCATAAATGTAAGCAGGGTTTTGCACTGAGATTTGTGAGACCAGAGCTAGAGGTCATGGTTTAAGGGTGAAAGGTGAAAAGGTTAAGGGGAGCATGAGGGGGAAGTTCTTCACTCAAAGGGTTGTGAGAGAGTGGAAAGAGCTACCAGTGCAACTGGTCAATGCAATTTCAATTTCAACATTTATGAGTTGTTTGGATAGGGACATGGATTGAAGAGATATGATCCTAGTGCAATTTGACTGTCCTAGACAAATTAATAGTTTGGCATGGACTAGATGGGCTGAAGGGCCTGTTTCTATACCCTAATGCTCTATCACTCTATTAAATTAAAAACTAGCAGCGCTGTGGTCAGTTAATTGTTGCACATTAATTGAATTCCACACACATTCCCCTGCGCTATTCTGCTTGATCTGTACAGTACATCTAAAGATTTGATGAGTAGCTTCATTTATCACAGTGAAATGCATTGTTTGCGTCAACGACCAACACAGTCCGAGGATGTGTTGGTGGCAACCCGTAAGTGTCGCCATGATTTCAAAGCCCACAATGTACTAGCCCTAACCTGCACGTCTGGAATGTGTGAAGAAAACAGAGAACCCGAAGGAAATCCACAAGATCATTGTGGTACCGTACAAAGTCCTTAAGACAGCAGTGGGAATTCCTTTTTCATAGCTGTTGCCTGGCCTGCTGAATTCCTCCTGCCTTTTGTGTGTTTTGGTAAAGAAGGTGTATGGCATGCTTATCTTCCTCTGTCGGAGGATTCGGAATGAAAGTTGGCAAGTCATGTTGCAGGTATATACAGCATTGTTTAGACCATAGGAGCAGAATTAGGTCACTTGGCCCATCAAATCTGCTCCGCCATTTCATAGTAGTTGATCCCTCTCAAACCCAATCTCCTGCCTTCCCCCCACCATCGTATCCCTTCATGTCCCAAGCAATCAAGAATCTATCAACCTCTGCCCTAAATATACATAAAGACATGGCCTCCACAGCTGCCTGTGGCAATGAATTCCATAGATTCACCATTCTCCGGCTAAAGAAATTGCTCCTCATCTGTTCTAAAAGGACGCCTCTCTATTCTGAGGCTGTGTCCTATAGCCTTAGACTCCCTTGCCATAGGAAACATCCTTTCCACATCCACTCTATCGAGGCCTTTCAAAGTTTGACAGGTTTCAATGAGATCACCCCTCATTCTCCCAGTGAGTAGAAGCCCAGAGCTGTCGAACGCTCCTCATGTGATAAGCCTTTCAATCCCGGAGTTATTTTTGTGAACTTCCTTTGAACTCTCTCCAATGTCAGCATATACTTTCTTAGATAAGCAGCCAAACCTGCTGACAATAGTCCAAGTGAAGGCTCACTAGTGCTTTATAAATTTTCAACATTACATCCTTGCTTTTATATTCCAGCTGTCTCAAAATGAATGTTAACATTGCATTTGCCATCTTCTCCACCAACTCACCTGCAAATGAACATGTATGGAATTCTGCACGGGGACTCCCAATTTCCTCTGCACCACAGTTAGAGAGTTGTGGTGTGTCGGAGCTGTCTGCAGCTCCATCACTTGCACCAACACTCCCTCATCTTCTTCCCGCACCACAGGAGGTACAAAACCTGTCTGTCGACCTTTTCCCCTCCCGCTCTCCATGCACCTGTGACTTCATCCAAGTGACGTAACAAGTTACCGGCACTCCTTCCAAATCCGGTTGTTCCCTGCCTGCGGTTGTATCCTGTACTCTGGATTGGATAGCCACGTCGCATACCTCCATTCAGTCAGCAAGGAGAACACTGAGCTATCACTTGCCTCTCTAACTCAGACCATTCCCACGCTGACCTCACTGCCTTTGGCCGTTAAAGGATTAGAATATAAACACAATATGGATGTAATGCTGAGGCTTTATAAGGCATTGGTCAGACCACAAAGAGTATTGTGAGGACTTTTGGGCTCCTTATCTAAGAAAAGAGGAGAGCTGTCGTCATTGGAGACTCTATAGTCAGGGGAGCAGACAGGAGATTTTGTGGACGTGAGAAGGACACCCACATGGTTTGTTGCCTCCCGGGTGCCAGGGTCCGGGATGTCTCTGACTGGGTGCATGACATCCTGGTACGAGAGGGAAAGCAACCAGAAGTCGTGATACATGTTGGGACCAACGACATAGACAGGAAGAGGGATGAGGTCCTGAAGTGTGAGTTTCGAGAACTAGGCAGAAGGCTGAAGAACAGGACCTCAAGGGTGGCGTTCACAGGATTGCTGCCAGTACTACGTGACAGAGATGGTAAGAATTAGAGAAGATAGCAGTTGAATGCGTGGCTGAGGAGTTGGTGCAGGGGACAGGGTTTTAGATTTTTGGATCATTGGGATCTCTTCTGGGGAAGGTGGAACCTGTACAGATTGGATGGGTTGCACCTGAACTCGAGGGGGAGCAATATCCTTGCAGGAAGGTTTGCTAGCATGGTTCGGGAGGGCTTAAACTAATTTGCAAACATGATGGGACCCAGAGCGATAGAGCAGTGAAAGAAGTGCATGGAGTAAAGCCAGATCTAACATATAGAGAGGCTTTGAGGAAAGAGAAGCAGAATAAACGGTGTAAAGACAGTAAGGTAGAAGGGCTCAAATGTGTGTACCTCAGTGCAAGAAGCATCAGGAACAAAGGTGATGAACTGAGAGCTTGGATACATACATGGAATTATGATGTAGTGGCTATTACAGAGACTTGGCTGGCACCAGGGCAGGAATGGATTCTCAATATTCCCGGATTTCAGTGCTTTAAAAGGGGTAGAGAGGGCGGAAAAAGGGGAGGAGGGGTGGCATTACTGGTCAGAGATACTATTACAGCTACAGAAAGGGTGGGTAATGTAGCAGGATCCTCTTTTGAGTCAATATGGGTGGAAGTCAGGAACAGGAAGGGAGCAGTTACTCTACTGGGGGTATTCTATAGGCCCCCTGGTAGCAGCAGAGATACAGAGGAGCAGATTGGGAGGCAGATTTTGGAAAGGTGCAAAAATAACAGGGTTGTTATCATGGGTGACTTTAACTTCCCTAATATTGATTGGCACCTGATTAGTTCCAAGGGTTTAGATGGGGCAGAGTTTGTTAAGTGTGTCCAGGATGGATTCCTGTCACAGTATGTGGACAGGCCAACTAGAGGGAATGCCATACTAGATCTAGTACCGGGTCAGGTCACAGATCTCTCAGTGGGTGAGCATCTGGGGGACAGTGACCACTGCTCCCTGGCCTTTAGCATTATCATGGAAAAGGATAAAATCAGAGAGGACAGGAAAATTTTTAATTGGGGAAGGACAAATTATGAGGCTATAAGGCTAGAGCTTGCGGGTGTGGATTGGGACGATGTTTTTGCAGGGAAATGTACTATGGACATATGGTCGATGTTTAGAGATCTCTTGCAGGATGTCAGGGATAAATTTGTCCCGGTGAGGAAGATAAAGAATGGTAGGGTGAAGGAACCATGGGTGACAAGTGAGGTGGAAAATCTAGTCAGGTGGAAGAAGGCAGCATACATGAGGTTTAGGAAGCAAGGATCAGATGGGTCTATTGAGGAATATAGGGAAGCAAGAAAGGAGCTTAAGAAGGGGTTGAGAAGAGCAAGAAGGGGGCATGAGAAGGCCTTGGCGAGTAAGGTAAAGGAAAACCCCAAGGCATTCTTCAATTATGTGAAGAACAAAAGGATGACAGGACTGAAGGTAGGACTGATTAGAGATAAAGGTGGGAAGATGTGCCTGGAGGATGTGGAAGTGAGCGAGGTCCTCAATGAATACTTCTCTTCGGTATTCACCAATGGGAGGGAACTTGATGATGGTGAGGACAATACGAGTGAGGTTGATGTCCCTTAATATGAAAGAGGAGGTTTTGGAGTTGTTAAAATACATTAGGACGGATAAGTCCCCGGGGCCTGACAGAATATTCCCCAGGCTGCTCCACGAGGCGAGGGAAGAGATTGCTGAGCCTCTGGCTAGGATCTTTATGTCCTCGTTGTCCACGGGAATGGTACTGGAGGATTGGAGGGAGGTGAATGTTGTCCCCTTGTTCAAAAAAGGTAGTAGGGATAGTCTGGGTAATTATAGACTAGTGAGCCTTACATCTGTGGTGGGAAAGCTGTTGGAAAAAATTCTTAGAGATAGGATCTACGGGCGTTTAGAGAATCATGGTCTGATCAGGGACCGTCAGCATGGCTTTATGAAGGGCAGATCGTGTCTAACAAGCCTGATAGAGTTCTTTGAGGAGGTGACCAAGCATATAGATGAGTGTAGTGCAGTGGATGTGATCTATATGGATTTTAGTAAGGCATTTGACAAAGTTCCACATGGTAGGCTTATTCAGAAAGTCAGAAGGCATGGGATTCAAAGAAGTTTGGCCAGGTAGATTCAGAATTGGCTTGCCTGCAGAAGGCAGAGGGTCGTGGTGTAGGGAGAACATTCAGATTGGAGGATTGTGACTAATGGTGTCCCACAAGGATCTGTTCTGGGACCTCTACTTTTCGTGATTTTTATTGACGACCTGAATGTGGGGGTAGAAGGGTGGGTTGGCAAATTTGCAGATGACACAAAGGTTGGTGGTGTTGTAGATAGTGCAAAGGATTGTTGAAGATTGCAGAGAGATATTGATAGGATGCAGAAGTGGGCTGAGAAGTGGCAGATGGAGTTCAACCTGGAAAAGTGTGAGGTGGTACACTTTGGAAGGACAAACTTCAAGGCAGAATACAAAGTAAATGGCAGGATACTTGGTAGTGTGAAGGAAGAGAGGGATCTGGGGGTACATGTCCACAGATCCCTGAAAGTTGCATCACAGGTGGATAGGGTAGTTAAGAAAGCTTATGGGGTGTTAGCTTTCATAAGTGGAGGGATAGAGTTTAAGAGTCGCGATGTAATGATGCGGCTCTATAAAACTCTGGTTAGGCCACACTTGGAGTACTGTGTCCAGTTCTAGTCACCTCACTATAGGAACCATGTGGAAGCATTGGCAAGGGTACGGAGGAGATTTACCAGGACGCTGCCTGGTTTAGAGAGTATGCATTATGATCAGAGATTAATAAGAATTAATAAGAAATAAGTCAAAAATACTGTGCAGTAAAGATGGCAAGAAGGACAGGCCGGAGAATATACAGGATAATTTGCTGCAAAATAGAAATATAGCAAAATCGGCAACAGATACTGATCTAAATGTACTGTACTTAAATGCACGCAGCTTTAGAAATAAAGTGGATGACCTTGCTGCACAGCTGCAGGTTAAAAGATATGACATTGTGGCCATCGCCAAGTCATGGCTAAATGATGGATGTGATTGGGAGCTGAATATCCAAGGATACACAGTGTATAGGAAAGATAGGAAGGTAGGTAAAGGGGGTGGCGTGGCCCTGATGGTAAGTAACGATATCAAATCAATAGAAAGAAAGGACATAGGATCAGAAGAGGTAGAATCCTTATGGGTAGAATTAAGAAATGGCAACGGTAAAAGGACACTAATAGCAGTTATATACAGGCCTCCAAACAGCAGCCGGGATGTGGACTACAAGTTGCAGCTGGGAATAGAAAAAGCGTGTCAGGAGGAAAATGTCAAGATAGTTTTTGGGGATTTTAATATGAAAGTGGATTGGGAAAGTCAGGAAGGTACTGGATCTCAGGAGAGGGAGTTTGTAGAATGCCTACAGGATGGCTTTTTGGAGCAGCTTGTCCAGAAGCCCACCAGGGGACCGGCTGTTTTGGATTGGTGCTGTGTAACGAACCTGAGGCGATTAGGGAGCTGGAGATAAAGGAACCCCTTGGAAGTAGAGATCATAATATGATTGAGTTCAGTTTCAAATTTGAAAAGGTGTATCGATATTTCAGTGGAACAGGGGAAATTACAGCGGTATGAGAGAGGAGCTGGTCCAAGTTGATTGGAAAAGTATGCTAAATGGAGGGATGGCAGAGCAGAATTGGATGAAATTCCTACAAGAAATAAGGAAAATGCAGGAAAAATATATTCCAAGAAAAAAGAAAATCATGAATGGAAAAATGGCACAAATGTGGCTAACGAGAGAGGTTAAGGCAAAAATAAAAGCAAAAGAAATGGCGTACAAGGAAGCAAAAATTAGTGGGAAAAATGAGGACTGGAAGACTTTTAAAAACTTACAGAAGGAAACTAAGAAAGTCATTAGGAAAGAAAAGATGAATTATGAAAGGAAGTTGGTGATTAACATAAAAAAAGGATACTAAGAGTTTTTTTAAATATATGAAGAGTAGAAGAGTGGCAAGGGTAGATATGGGACCGATTGAAAATAATGCTGGAGTAATTATAATGGATAACAAAGAGATGGCGGAGGAATCTGAATGAGTATTTTGCATCAGTCTTCACAGTGGAAGACATGAGCAATATACCTGATAGCCAGAGGTATCAGGGAATAGAATTAGGTACGGTCAAGATTACTAGAGAGAAAGTGCTTGGGAAGCTAAATGGACTAAGAATAGTTAAGTCTCCCGGTCCGGATGAGGTGCACCCAAGGGTTCTGAAGGGGGTGGCTTTGGAGATTGTGGAAGCATTGGAAATGATCTTCCAGGAATCAATAGACTCTGGCATGGTTCCGGAGGACTGGAAGGTCGCAAATGTAGTTCCGTTATTTAAGAAAGGAAGGAGGCAATAAAAAGAAAATTACAGACCTATTAGTCTGACATCATTAGTTGGAAAGATATTGGAGTCAATCCTCAAGGACGAGGTTATGAAATACCTCAAGGTGCATGACAAGATAGGCCGAAGCCAGCATGGTTTCATGAAGGGAAGATCCTGCCTCACCAACCTATTGGAATTTTTTGAGGTAATCTCGAATAAGATTGACAAGGGAGAGGCTGTGGATGTTGTGTATTTGGATTTTCAAAAGGCCTTCGATAAGGTGCCGCATATGAGGCTGCTTAATAAGATGAGAGCCCATGGAATTATAGGAAAGATATTGAAATGGGTGGAGCATTGGCTGATAGGCAGAAAGCAAAGGGTGGGAATAAAGGGATCCTATTCTGATTGGTTGCCAGTTACTAGTGGTGTTCCGCAGGGGTCGGTGTTGGGGCCGCTTCTTTTTACAATGTATTTTGATGATTTGGATTATGGATTAAATGGTTTTGTGGCTAAGTTTGCGGATGACACCAAGATAGGTGGAGGAGCAGGAACTGTTGAAGAAACGGAAAGGTTGCAGAGAGACTTAGTCAGTTTAGGAGAGTGGGCAAAGAAATGGCAGATGAGATATAACGTTGACAAATGTACGGTTGTACATTTTGGAAGAAGAAATAATCAGGCAGATTATTATTTAGATGGGGAGAAAATTCAAAAATCGGAAGTGCAAAGGGACTTGGGGGTCCTCGTGCAGGATACCCTAAAGGTTAACCACCAAGTTGGATTGGCGAATGCTATGTTGGCTATAGTGTATAAGAGTAAGGAGGTGTTGATGAGGCTCTATGGGGCATTAGTGAGACCTCATTTAGAATACTGTGTGCAGTTTTGGGCCCCCTATCTTAGAAAGGATGTACTGATGTTGGAGAGAGTTCAGAGAAGATTTACAAGGATGATTACTGGAATGCAGGGGCTAACATATGAGGAGCGTTTATCGGCTCTTGGATTGTATTCATTAGAGTATAGAAGAATGAGAGGGGATCTTATAGAAACATTTCGAATGTTGAAAGGGTGGGACAGAGTAGATGTGGAAAGGTTGTTTCCTTTGGTGGGTGAGTCCAGGACAAGAGGCCATAATCTTAGAATTAGAGGGTACCCAGTTAAAACGGAGATGAGGAGAAATTTTTTTAGCCAGAGGGTCGTGGATTTGTGGAATTCGTTGCCACATACAGCTGTGGAGGCCCGATCATTGAGGTTTTAAGGAGGAGATTGACAGGTATCTAATTAGTCAGGGTATCAAGGGATATGGGGAAAAAGTCGGAAATTGGAACTAGATGGGTGAATAGTTTAGCTCATGGGGGAGCTGCGGAGCAGACTCGATGGGCCGAATGGCCTACTTCTGCTCTTTTGTCTTGTGATCTTGTGATTAAGGGAGCTAGGGCTTTACTCTTTGAAGAAAAGGAGGATGACAGGAGACATGATAGAGGTATACAAGATAATAAGAGGAATAGATAGAGTGGATAGCCAGCGTCTCTTCCGCAGGGCACCACTGCTCAATACAAGAGGACATGGCTTTAAGGTAAGGGGTGGGAAGTTCAAGGGGGATATTAGAAGAAGGTATTTTACTCAGAGAGTGGTTGGTGCGTGGAATGCACTGCCTGAGTCAGTGGTGGAGGCAGATACACTGGTGAAGTTTAAGAGACTACTAGACAAGTATATGGAGGAATTTAAGGTGGAGGGTTATATGGGAGGCAGGGTTTGAGGGTCGGCACAACATTTTGGGCCAAAGGGCCTGTACTGTCCTGTACTATTCTATGTTCTATGTTCTATATACATTAATGATTTGGATGATGGGATGGTAAATTGGATTAGTAAGTATGCAGATGATACTAAGATAGGTGGAGTTGTGGATAATGAAATAGGTTTTCAAAGCTTGCAGAGAGATTTAGGCCAGTTAGAAGAGTGGGCTGAAAGATGGCAGATTGAGTTTAATGCTGATAAATGTGAGGTGCTACATTTTGGTAGGACTAATCAAAATAGGATGTACATGGTAAATGGTAGGGCATTGAAGAATGCTGTAGAACAGAGGGATCCAGGAATAATGGTGCATAGTTCCCTGAAGGTGGAATCTCATGTGGATAGGGTGGTGAAGAAAGCTTTTGGTATGCTGGCCTTTATAAATCAGAGCATTGAGTATAGGAGTTGGGATGTAATGTTGAAATTGTACAAGGCATTGGTGATGCTAAATTTGGAGTATTGTGTACAGTTTTGGTCACTGAATTATAGGAAAGATGTCAACAAAATAGAGAGAGTACAGAGAAGATTTACTAGAATGTTACCTGGGTTTCATCTCCTAAGTTACAGAGAAAGGTTGATTAAGTTGGGTCTTTATTCTTGGAGCGCAGAAGGTTGAGGGGGTCTTGATAGATGTATTTAAAATTATGAGGGGGATAGATAGAGTTGATGTGGACAGGTTTTTTCCATTGAGAGTGGGAGAGATTCAAACAAGAGGACATGAGTTGAGTGTTAAAGGGCAAAAGTTTAGGGGTAACATGAGGGGGAACTTCTTTACTCGGAGAGTGGTGGCTGTGTGGAATGAGCTTCCAGCAGAAGTGGTTGAGGCAGGTTCGATGTTGTCATTTAAAGTTAAATTGGATAGATATATGGACAGGAAAGGAATGGAGGGTTATGGGCTGAGTGCAGGTCCGTGGGACTAGGTGAGAGTTAGAGTTCGGCACGGACTAGAAGGGCCAAGATGGCCTATTTCCGAGCTGTAATTGTTATATAGTTATATGGTTATATGGTTATGTGCTTCAAGGTAATCTGTAATCTCATCCCTAGCAATCGATTCCAATAACTTCCCAACCAATGATGTCAGGCTAACAGGTCTATAGTTTCCTTTCTGCTGCCTCCCACCCTTCTTAAATAGCAGACTAACATTTGCAATTTTCTAGTCATCTGGTACAATGCCAGAATCTATAGATTCTTGAAAGATCATTGTTAATGCCTCCACAATCTCTCCAGCTACTTCCTTCAGAACCCAAGGGTGCACTCTAACAGGTCCAGGAGATTTATCCACCCTCAGACCATTAATCTTCCTGAGTACCTTTTCAGTCATTATTTTCACTGCACAAACTTCACTTCCCTGACACTCTTGAATGTTCGGTATACTGCAGATGTTTTCCACTATGAAGACTGATGTAAAATACACATTCAGTTCCTCTGCCATCTCTGCATCTCTCATTACCATATCTCCAGCGTCATTTTGCGATGGTCCTATATCTACCCTTGACTCTCTTTTACCCTTTATATACTTAAAAAAGCTTATAGTATCTTCTTTGATATTAGTCGCCAGCTTCCTTTCATAATTCATCTTTTCCTTCATCATGACTTTGTTAGTTTCCTTCTGCAAGTTTTTAAAAGCTTCCCAATCTATCTTCACACTAGCTCTAGCTTCCTTGTATGCCCTCTCTTTTGCTTTTACTTTGGCTCTGACTTCACTTGTCAGCTGTGGCAGTGTCTTTCTTTCTTCCCTTTGAAAATTTCTTCTTATTTGGAATATATCTATCTTGCACTTCTCTCATTTTTCGCAGAAACTCCAGCCATTGGTGCTCTGCTATCCTTCCTGCTGGTGTCCCTTTCTAGTTAACCTTGGCTAGTTCCCCTCTCATGCCATTGTAATTTTCTTTATTCCACTGATCTCAGAACCAGGATCCTGAGTCTCAGAAAGTAGTCTTTTGTCCCATCATAGTGTTGCTACAATCTAAACATCACTGTCTGAGGATCAGCGAAATCTGCAGCGAAACCACCTTCCAGCTACACCGAGGGTGTTCGTTCTGCCTCAGGAGACCAGAGTATAAATCCTGTCGTGATGCTGCATCTCATTGTGATGTGTCCCACTGATGTCACCATGGCCTTGTGATGTCAGGGACTGACTTCTCCCTGAGTGGGGTCATACCCCAACATCTCCAAATTGTGAATCAGAATCCGGTTGAATGTCACTGACATATGGTGCCTATAAAATGTACTCATCCCTCTTGGAAGTTTCCATGTTTTGTTGTTTTACAATATTGAATCAGAAAGGATTTAATTTGGCTTTCTTTGACACTGATTAACAAAAAAATACTGTTTCATGTCAAAGTGAAAACAGATCTCTACAAAGTGATCTAAATTAATTACACTGAGATCCAGCCTCGAACACTCCCACTGTCCCACAATTGGGATCCAGCCTGGAACATTCCCACTGTCCCACAGTTGGGATCCAGCCGGGAGCATTCCCATTCTCCCACAACTGGTAAAAAAAAAAAAAATTAAATAAGGATGATCATAGGTTAAAAAGAAGTAACAGTAATGGAGTGAAGCCAAAATCAACCTCACTCTATGAGAGCCTCCTGAAGAATCCCACAGTTGGGATCCAGCCTTGAACACTCCCCCTGCCTCAGACATTTTGTCTGTGTTACTCCAAATAAATCTTAGCTCTTTAATGGTGTTATCAGGAAGCGGTTTCACCATCAGCAAATTATTTGGTTTAAGTATGTATAGGAATTTTGGTTCTTACATGCAGGGGAAAATCTGAGGCTGCAGTTCAGATACACAGCCAGAGGTGGCGCCCTGGGTCTTGGTAGAGCAGTTTCTAAGTAAAACACCTCTTTCTACATTTAAACGCAAGAGATTCTGCAGATGCTGCAAATCTAGAGTAAGACATACAAACTGCTGGAGGAACTAGTCAGCAGGTCAGGTAGCATCTACGGAAATGAATAAAGAGTCAATGTTTCGTGCTGAGACCCTTCTCCAAGGCTGGAAAGGAAGGGAGAAGAAGGGGGCACTGTAGGCACGGACAAAATGCTGGAGGAACTCAGCAAGTCAAGCAGCATCTATGGAAGTGAATAACTAGTTGATATTTAACTGAGATCCTTCAATAGGACTGGAAAGGGGGAAGACGCCACAATAAGAAGGAAGAGGGTGGGGTAGGAATACAGGCCGGCAGGTGATATGTGAGACCAGGGGAGGGGGAAGGTAGGTGGTTGGGGGAGGGGGATGAATTAAGAAGCTCGTCACACATTATTTCATTCGTTACTGCAAATGCATCAAGGACTGTTTGTTTGCAGATGAGGCGACATGGTAGAGTAGCGTCTCGCTAAAACTTTAGAGCATCACCGATCGGGATTCAATTTGCATTGTTTGTTCATTTGTTTGTTCTCCCCCTGACCGCGTGGGTTTCCTCTGGGTTCTCCAGTTTCCTTCTGCAATAGTCACATGGGTGCAGTTTTGGTCCCCTAATCTGAGGAAAGACATTCTTTCCATAGAGGGAGTACAAAGAAGGTTCACCAGATTGATTCCTGGGATGGCAGGACTTTCATATGATGAAAGACTGGATCGACTAGGCTTATACTCGTTGGAATTTAGAAGATTGAGGGGGATCTGATTGAAACGTATAAAATTCTAAAGTGATTGGACAGGCTAGATGTAGGAAGATTGTTCCCGATGTTGGGGAAGTCCAGAATGAGGGGTCACAGTTTAAGGATAAAGGGGAAGCCTTTTAGGACCGAGATGAGGAAAAACTTCTTCACACAGAGAGTGGTGAATCTGTGGAATTCTCTGCCACAGGAAACAGTTGAGACCAGTTCATTGGCTATATTTAAGAGGGAGTTAGATATGGCCCTTGTGGCTAAAGGAATCGGGGGGTATGGAGGGAAGGCTGGTACAGGGGTCTGAGTTGGATGATCAGCCATGATCATACTGAATGGCGGTGCAGGATCGAAGGGCCGAATGGTCTACTCCTGCACCTATTTTCTATGTTTCTATGTTTCTATGGGTGTAATTGGGCAGCGTGAACTCACCAGAGCAGAAGAACATGTTACCTCTAAAAGAATAAAATTAAAAGTTTCAGATGTGTAATGTGCACAACCTACAATATAATCACCACACTTCGGCATTTTGGCCAGAGCACCCTGATACCATGTTGTATCTGTTAATAAAAACCTTCCATGACTGCAAAACGTTTACACAATGGACTACCCTCTCCTGAGGGGGGCAATCCCAAGCCTGCAAATAAAGCTTGGGCAGACTGGAGTGACCGCCGGGTAATTATCAGTTCAGGATTACATACTCTCTATGGTCACTTTATCATTACCTCCTGACCGAATAAAGTGGCCACTGAGTCTATGTTTGTGATCTTCCGCTGCTGTAGCCCATCCACTTCAAGCTTCAAAATGTTGTGTATTCAGGGATGCTCTCCTGCACACCACTGTTATAACCTCTGGTTATCTGAATAACTGTTGCCTTCCTGCCAGCTTGAACCAGACTGGCCATTCTCCTCTGATCTCTCTCATTAATGAGGAGTCTTCATCCACAGCACTGCCACTCACTGGATTTTTTTTTTTGTTTTTTGCACCATTCTCTGTAAACTCTAGAGACTGCTGTGGTGAAAATCCCAGGAGATCAGCAGTTTCTGAGATACTCAAACCACCCCATCTGGCACCAACAATCATTCCACGGTCAAAGTCATTTAGATCACATTTCTTCCCCATTCTGATGTTTGGCCTGAACAACAACTGAACCTCTTGACCATATCTGTATGCTTTTATGCGTTGAGTTGATGTCAGGTGATTAGATATTTGCATTAGCTATTCACTACAGAAAAGGACCTTGGCTATTGTAAGGATGACTTACAGTGGACTGAAAAGCTTGAGCATATAGACATTAAGAAAGAGGATGTGCTAGAGCTTTTGGAAAGCATCAATTTAAATAAGTCACAGGGACCAGATGAGATGTACCCCGGGTTACTGTGGGAGGCGAGGGAGGAGATTGCTGAGCTTCTGGCAATGATAGACCAGTTCTGGATCCTCACAACTAGGTCCCCTTGGATCCCATACCTCCTTGCTTTCTTAATAAGCCTTGCATAGGGTACCTCATCAAATGTCTTGCTGAAATCCATATTCACTACATCTATGGCTCTACCTTCATCAATGTGTTTAGTCACATCCTCAAAAAATTCAAACAGGCTCGTAAGGCACAACCTGCCTTTGACAAAGCCATGCTGACTATTGCTAATCATACTATGCCTCTCCAAATGTTCATAATTTCTGCCTCACAGGATCTTCTCCATCAACTTACCAACCACTGAAGTGGTTATAGACTCACTGGTCTATAATTTCCTGGGCTATCTCTACTTCCTTTCTTGAATAAGGGAACAACATCTGAAATCCTCCAATCCTCCGGAACCTTTCCCATCCCCATTGATGATACAAAGATCATCGCCAGAGGCTCAGCAATGTCCTCTCTCACCTCCTACAGTTACCTAGGGTACATATCATCTGGTCCTGGCGACTTATCCAACTTGATGCTTTCCAAAAGCTCCAGCACATCCTCTTTCTTAATATCTACATGCTCAAGCTTTTCAGTCTGCTGCAAGTCATCACTACAATTGCCAAGATCCTTTTCCATAGTGAATACTGAAGCAAAGTATTCATTAAGTACCTCTGCTATCTTCTCCAGTTCTATACATACTTTTCCACTGTCACACTTGATTAGTCCTATTCTCTCATGTCTTATTCTCCCATGTTCCTAAAGAACAGGAAATGTTTAGAGAGTTTAAGGTATAGGAACCCTTTGGAGGCAGAGATCAGAATATAATAATATTCACCCTGCAGTTTCAGAAAGAGAAGCTAAAATCAGTTGTATCCGTATTACAGTGGTGTAAAGAGAATCATAAAGGCACGAAAGAAGAGCAAGCCAAAGTTAGAAGCTGGGACAAAGATATGGTGAAGGACCTTTATGAGTATTTTATGACAACCTTCACTGAGGAAGACACTAGTAGAATATCAGAAATGTGAAGTGTTGGGGCAGAAGACAGTGTTGGTGCTATTCCTAACTGGAAGCCACAATCTTTGTGGATTGGTGATAACATCTCCTCCTCACTGACAATCAACACTGGTGCACCTCAGGAGTGTGTGCTTAGCCCACTGCTCTACTCTCTGTATACACATGACTGTGTGGCTAGGCATACCTCAAATACCATCTATAAATTTGCTGATGATATAACCATTGTTGGTAGAATCTCAGGTGGTGATGAGAGGGCATACAGGAGTGAGATATGCCAACTAGTGGAGTGGTGTCACAGCAACAACCTGGCACTCAATGTCAGTAAGATGAAAGAGCTGATTGTGGACTTCAGGAAGGGTAAGACGAAGGAACATATACCAATCCTCATTGAGGGATCAGAAATGGAGAGAGTGAGCAGTTTCAAGTTCCTGGGTGTCAAGATCTCTGAGGATCTAACCTGGTCCCAACATATCGATGTAGTTACAAAGAAGGCAAGACAACGGCTATACTTTATTAGGAGTTTGAAGAGATTTGGCATGTCAACAAATACACTCAAAAACTTCTATAGTTGTACCGTGAAGAGCATTCTGACAGGCTGCATCTCTCTACTGCACAGGACCGAAAGAAGCTGCAGAAGATTATAAATCTAGTCAGCTCTGTCTTGGGCACTAACCTACAAAGTACCCAGGACATCTTTAAGGAGTGGTGTTTCAGAAAGGCAGCGTCTATTATTAAGGACCTCCAGCACCCAGGGCATGCCCTTTTCTCACTGTTACCATCAGGTAGGAGGTACAGAAGCCTGAAGGCTCACACTCAGTGATTCAGAAACAGCTTCTTCCCCTCTGCCATCTGATTCCTAAATGGATATTGAATCTTTGGACACTACCTCACTTTTTTAAAAAATATACAGTATTTCTATTTTTTGCACATTTTTAAAATCTATTCAATACACGTAATTGATTCACTTGTTTATTTATTATTATATTATATTTTATTTATTGTTATTACTTTTTTCTTTCTGCTAGATTATGTATTGTATTGAACTGCTGCTGCTAAGTTAACAAATTTCACATCACATGCCAGTGATAGTAAACCTGATTCTGAGAAGGTACTTTGGAAAGCTGAGAAATCTGAAGGTAGATAAGCCACCTGGACCAGGTGGACTACACCTCAGGGTTCTGAAAGAGGTGGCTGAGGAGATTGTGGAATCATTAGTAATGATCTTTCAAGAATTACTAGATTCTGGAATGGTTTCCGAAGACTGGAAATTTGCAAATGTCACTCCACTCTTTAAGAAGGGAAGGAAGCAGAAGAAAGGAAATTTTAGGCCAGTTAGCCTGAGCTCAGTGGCTGGGAAGATGTTACAGTCTATTATTAAGGATGAGGTTTTGGGGTACATGGAGAAGCATGATAAAATTGGCCAAAGTCAGCATAGTTTTGTAAAGAGGAAATCTTGCTTGACAAATCTGTTGGAATTCTTCGAGGAAATAGCAAGCAGGATAGACAAAGGAGGTCAATGGATATTGTTTATGTAGATTTTCAGAAGGTCTTTGACAAGGTGCCACACATGGAGGCTGCTTATCGAAACGAGAGCCCGTGGTATTACGAGAAAGGTACTAGAATGGATGGAATATTGGCTGACTGGCAGGAGGCAGAGTGGGAATAAAGGAGCTTTATCTGGTTGGCTGCCGGTGATTAATGGTGTGCCACAGGGGTCACTGTTGGGACCACTTGTCTTCATGTTGTATGTCAATGATTCCGATAACGGAATTGATGGCTTTGTGGCCAAGTTTGCGGACAATATGAAAATCAGTGGAAGCCTGGTAGCGTGAGCAACCATGGAATCTGCAGAAGGACTTCGAACAGGAGAGTGAGCGCAGAGATGGCAGATGAGACGGAGTGCTAGGGAGTGTATGGTCATGCACTTTGGCAGAAGGAATAAAGGCATGGACTATTTCGTAAATGGGAAAAAATTCAAAAATCACAAGTACAAAGGGACTTGGGAGTCCTTGTGCAGGGCTCCCTGAAGGTTAACTTGCAGGTTGAGTTGGTGGTGAGGGAGACAAATGCAATGTTAGCATTCATTTTGAGAAGACTAGAATACAAAAACAAAGATGTAATGCTGATCAGACCATACTTGAGTGTTGTGAGCAGTCTGGGGCCCTTTATCTAAGATGAGTTGTGCTGGCATTGGAGAAGATCCAAAAGGGGTTTATGAGAATTAGCTCAGGAAAAAGCATTTGATGGCTGTGGGCCTGTACACGTTAGAGTAAGGAATGACGGGAGATCTCTTTGAAACCTATTGGGTATTGAAAGGCCAAGATAGCGTGGACATGGAGAGGATGTTTCCTGTAGTGGGGGAGCCTAGGACCAGAGGATGCAGCCTTAGAATACAAGGATGTCCCTTTGGAACAGAGATGAGGAGGAGTTTCTTGAGCCAGGGGGTGGTGAATCTGTGGAATTCATTGCCACAGACTGCTGTGGAGGCCAAGTCATTGAGTATATTTAAAGCAGAGGTTGGTAGGTTCTTGATTAGTCTGGGCATCAAAGGTTATGGGGAGAAGGCAGGAGAATGGGGTTGAGAGGGATAATAGATCAGCCATGATGGAATAGAGGAGCAGACATAATGGGCTGAATGGCCTAAGTTTGGCAAAGGCATCAAAATCTAGGCTCTCATGTCCATAGCTATCTCATTATACCCTGCCACTACCAAAGTCTTATCATTAGCACAATGAGCTGTTTACTGTCTACCTGTGCTGCGCACTACATGCACTTTGAATTATATTTCATTAACTTATTTGTGGTAATATTTTGTTTTGTGTGTGGTATATGTTCTGTGGTCTGGAGGAATATTGTTTCATTTGGTTGTCCATACGTTTATTGTCAGATGCCAATAGACTTGAATGTGAACTTGAAATTACAAACCAGTCCCCATAGAAATTGAAATTACTTTTCAACGGACTTCAGACTCAGTGGGTTTCTGCAGAGATACTGTTCCACAGGAGCACACTACGAGAGGAGGTAAGATTACTAACTTCCTGTTTGCAAAATTTTAGCATTATACCTAAAGCAGTTCCTTAAATTTGTCATAGCCAAGGGTGGTGGTGAAAATAAGCTCCCACTACCTATTAAAATGCTCCCTATGATTATGCATCGTGTGGGCACGTGGCCAAGTGGTTAAGGCATTGGACTAGCGACCTGAAGGTCATGAGTTCGAGCCCCAGCCGAGGGAACGTGTTGTGTCCTTGAGCAAGGCACTTAATCACACATTGCTCTGTGACGACACTGGTGCCAAGCTGTATGGGTCCTAATGCCCTTCCCTTGGACAACATTGGTGTCGTGGAGAGGGGAGACTTGCAGCATGGGCAACTGCTGGTCTTCCATACAACCTTGCCCAGGCCTGCACCCTGGAGAGTGAAGACTTTCCAGGCGCAGATCCATGGTCTCGCAAGACTAACGGATGCCTTTAAAAAATGATATGTGTCTCAAATAATGTCTGACAACCGAGAGTGGCTTAGTTACTAAGTCTGGTGGAACCATTTCTACTGACAGGAGAAGGAGCAAAGGCGGGTCACTGGCGCTTTAAAACCAGTCGCCTCAGGGCAGATGGGGCCCATCAACCATTGTTGGCAGTTCATCTTTAGGATAAAGCTCATCAGAAGGATAATTCTGATCTCAAACCTCCACCGCCTTGCAGCTATACCCACTCATGGGGAAGGCTTCAGGAGTAAACCCTGAGGGAAAATTCCAGACCTGAAGTCCCGAAGGCAGTCCTGCACTGACTGACGACTCCTGTGACGCTGCTGGTGCCAAACTACATCGGTCTCTGCCGTTCCTTTAGATGAATCAGCAGTGCGAGGAGGGGAAGCCTACCGCACGGGCTACAGCTTGCTCCCCATATCGTACTGCCCTGGCTTGCGTATCTAGACAGCTGGGATGCAATATCCGTGGTCAACCCTGACTAACGGAGGGCTCAATAAAAAGCATAAATGTAAAACTAACCCCAAAGATCTTGTTTATGTTAAGTAAAATATGGTCTAACAAGAGGAACTAGAGAATGGATGAAGCAGGCAGACAGAACACAGCTGAATGTCATAAGGTTGACAAAATATGTCAGAATTAGGTTTTACAAATTGTCTTTTATCCCTAAAGCAGCACATGATAAAAACAAGTATTTTAATAACCCAGGTGGTAGATTACTCTTTTATTGTTGCCATTAAATTTAGAAACTAAAGGATTTGCAACAAGATGTATGACTAAGCAAAAAGATGCTGATATTTAAAATATGTATGGTGCACAGTGAGATGGTGACACAATCGGTGCACCTGCAGTGAATGTATTTGAAAGAACAGATCTGCGTAAAAGTCAGAGGTATAAGATTAATAGAGATGGGAATAGAGTGTGATGAGTGACTTACAAGGCCAGTACTGAACTGGAGAATTCAGGTGACCTCATAAACCCATAAAACCGAAATTAGTTATAAAACCACTTGATAACCTGAAGCTTGTTTATCAGGATAAGGACAGGCACAAATGCTTGAAGCAGTGTGATTGAAAGAGGGTAGAGACAGAGTCATAGAGCTCTACAGCACAGAAACAGGCCCTTTGGCCCAACTAGTCCATGCTAAACTATTAAACTGCCTAGTCCCATCAACATGTACCGGGGCCACAGCCCTCCACACCTCTCCCATTCATGTAACGATCCAAACTTCTCTGAAATTGAACCTGTATCCCCACTCATGCTGGCAGATCGTTCCACACTCTCACCACCTTCTGAGTTTAGAAGTTGCCCCTTATGTTCCCCTCAAATGCCTCACCTTTCACCCTTAACCCATGACTTCTAGTCGTAGTCCCACACAACCTCAGTGGAAAAAGCCTGCTTGCATTTACCCTAACTATACTCCTCACAATTTTGTATACCTCTATCAAATCTCCCTCAAATCTTCTACATTCTAGCGGACAAGGTCCTAATGTATTCAATCTTTCCCTATAGCTCAGGCCCTCAAGTCCCGGCAACATCCCTGTAAATTCTCTCTGAATGTGCACATTAAACTCCGATGAACTCTATCCCAGTTTCAAAGGGTGGTAAAACTGGCATTGGAAAATCCCTGCATAATCCCAGGATTATGTCTTCCCTGCTTACAGACTCACTTCCAGTGACTCTTTAATTCATGTTCTCAGAGTTATAAATTAATTAATTACACAATTTGCCTGCTTTTTCACATTGGTTGTTGCTCTTTGTTTATGTATTGTTCATTATTATATGCCGTGTTGTATGATGTGGGTAATCATGACCATCATTGTTCTCAGCAAACTTCTCTACAGAAGTGGTTTGCCATTGCCTTCTTCTGGGCAGTGTCTTTACAAGACAGGTGACCCCAGCCATTATCAATACTCTTCAGAGATTGCCTGCCTGGCGTCGGTGGTCACATAACCAGGATTTATGATATGCACCAGCTGCTCATATGACCAGCCACAACCTGTGCCTTATAAGGAGTGTCTTATACCTCCTTTGGAAGAGACATATCTCTACCCTGCCACCTGATTTATAGGAAAATGAATCTCAGAGTGGTATAGGTAACATTCAGTGCCCATAAAAAGTATTCACCCCCCCCCCCGGAAGTTTTCATGTTTTATTTTTCCGCGGTGGATTTAATTCTGCAAACTCTAGGTGAGATTTCATGTGAGTTTTTTTCAACAGTGGCTTTCTCTTTGCCACTCTCCCATAAAGCTGTGACTGGTGAATCACCTGGCAACAGTGGTTGTATGCCCAGTCTCTCCCATCTCAGCCACTGAAGCTTGTAACTCCTCCAGAGCTGTCATAGGTCTTTTGGAGGCCTCCTTCACTCGTCCCTTTCTTGCACGGTCACTCAGTTTTTGAGGACAGCCTGCTCCACATAGATTTACAACTGTACCATATTCTTTCCATTTCTTGATGATTGACCTAACTGTACTCCAAGAGATATTCAGTGACTTAGGAATTTTCTTGTAACCATCTCATGATTTGTGCTTTTAAATAGCCTTTTTGTGGAGTTGCTTGGAGTGTTCTTTTGTTGTAAAACAATAAAACATGAAAACTTCCGGAGGGGAGGGGAAGTACTTTTTACAGGCACTGTACATACTTTAATAATTGATTTATTTTGGCTTTGGCTTTGATTGTGAAACCTGGCAGTGGAGGAAAGATCACAACTGCCTGTTAGTCACTTAATGAACATAAACGAGGATTAAGGTACTCTCTTCTCACAACGGCCATCAGAGAGGAGGTACAGGAGCCTTTGGTCCCACACCAGGTTCAGCAACAGTTATCACCCCTCAACCATCAGGTCCTGAACCGGCGTGGATAACTTCACTCAGCTCAACACTGAACTGACACCACAGCCTGTGGGCTTCTTCCCCATTTCTTTCCAGTCCTGAAGAAAGGTCTTGGCCCAAAACGTTGACTCTTTATTCCTCTCCATAGGTGTTGCCTGACCTGCCGAGTTCCTCCAGTACTTTGTGTGTGTTGCTTGGATTTCCAGCGTCTGTAGAATCTCTTGTGTTTTCAACCTGTGGATGCAAGTTGAAAGACTCTGCAATTCATGCTCTCAGTATTATTTATTTATTTATTTACTCGTTGGTATTTGGCCAGTTTGTCTTCTTTTACACTTTGTTTTTTTTGCAGTCTTTACTTGTTTGTAGTTTTACACTGATTTGATTGTGTTTCTTTGTTCTACTGTGAATGCCGGGCAGATCAGGCTCACCAGAGGTGGCTGGCAGCTCATCTGGGAGAAGGAGAACTCTGATCTCAAACCTCTGCTGCTTTGTGGCTATATTCACACATGGGGAAGGCTTTGGGAGTAAACCCTGAGGGAAAAATCTGGAGCTGGGGTCCCGAAGACAGTGAAGAATGAGCAGATATTACCTTTACAACAACAGTAATACCTTCAGCATCACCTCTTGGAAGTCTGTCTTGTCTTACATAGTATTTTATTTGTTTTTTCACCATCTGAGACTGTTGAACAGATGTTTTAAATAACCAATGCACCTAAACCGCAGATCTCGTTTAAACAGGTTCCAAATAACCTGTTCCATTTCGTGCGAGGGAGACTGTCTCAACCACAACATCCCTCATCACATCTGCTCACTGGAACAAACACCAGAGAGTCTGCAGATGCTAGACATCCAGAGCAACACACACAAAATGCTGGAGGAACTCAGCAGGTCAGGCAGCATCTACGGACAGGAATAAACAGCTAACGTTTCAGGCCGGGACCCTGCTTCAGGCGTGGAAAGGAAGGGGGAAGATGCCAGAATAAGAAGGTGGGGGAGAGGAAAGAGGACAAGTCAGAAGATGATCTGTGAAGCCAGGTGAGGGGGAAGGTAGATGTGAAGGGGAGGGGGGACAAAGTGAGAAGTTAGGAGAGGATCGATGGAAGAAGCAACTGACTGAATAGCCTAAAATATTGCAACAGGAAACAAGGAGGAAAAATGAAAACAAGCTCCTTTGGCAACATTGATGTCAATGATTAAACATTGAAGGAGAAACACTGTGTTTAAATTTATTCAGTGAAGTAAAGCCGGGTAACACAGTGGAGGTCAGAGTTCCAAGTTCAATCCAGACCTCGGGTGCTCGCTGTGTGGAATCTGCACATTCACCCCATGACTAACTGGGTTTCCCGCAGGTGCTACAGTTTCTTCCCACATCCCAAGGACGTGCGAGCTGGTAGTTTAGATGGCTGTGTAAATTGTCCCTGGTGTGTGTGTGCATGTGAGGGGTAGATTCCGGGGGGTCATTGATGTGAATGTAGGAACAATAAATTGGGATTGGTATAAATAAGGAGCACTTTGGTAGTGTAGCGGTTAGTGTGACACTATTACGGCTTGGGGTGGCGGAGTTCTGAGTTCAATTTTGGTGCCCTATGTAAGGAGTTTGTATGTTCCTTCTGTGAGCGTGTGGGTTTCCTCCGGGTCACTGTTCCTTCTAAGCCATGTGGATGTGTGGCCACACAGTAACTGAAATGCTGCTACATACATAGCCTTTGTCGCCGTGCAGAGGAAATTTCTTCTATATGATGTTTTATTAAAGTGCTGTGCAGCGTTCAAGCCGTGTATAAATCTCCTTCTCAGAGCAGAGCAATGGGTGGTCTGCGCAGATGTAAAAAAAAATTAGAGGGGAAGTTGTTCCGGGTGCTCCAGTTTCTGCCCACAGTCCAAAGACGTACCAGTCAGTAAGTTAATTGGTCACTGTAAGTTGTCCTGTGATTAGGTTTGGGTTAAGTTGGTGGTTCACTGGGTGATGTGGCTTGTTCGTTCGAAAGGGCCTGTTCCGAGCTGATTCTCTAAATAATTTTTTTAAAATGTGCTATTGACATTACACACAGAGCTTTATTTGTTGTGAATATAAACAGTCATGAATAAATAATATCTGAAGAAACTGTTTAAAAATTAGATCATTTAAAAGTTAAATAATTTGGCCCCTCTTGAAATACTCTTAAATAAATTAATTCTCAGAATATTCATATACCACAATATTTCTTAAAATGCTTTTGTCAAATTCCACTTCCAAAGTATGAATTGGATGTTAAATGGAAACTCAGCAGACAATATACATCTTAAAGTAAAACCCTGAACTCCAATCCAAATATGCGGAAAATGAATGCTCACGTATAACTGTTTTCATACTTTGGATTTAGGGCTTAACATATGTAAACCATGCATACATCCATGGGTTTGGATAAGATTTCCAATACACTTACTGGACGATTATTCGGGCTCATTATTCAGAATAGGATTCCACAGCTAAACACGGATTATCCTTTGTTTGCCTATGTGTGTTCTGCATTCCTCTGTGAAGTGTTTTAAAATAGTTGGGGAATTTTGTCAAACTAAGCAATTGAACAAAACAGCACAATTTCATCACTTCTGAGGTATCGGCTGAAACCACAACGTGGAGTGAAAAGTGGAATTGAATCAGGATCAGTTTAATATCACCGGCATATGTCAAGAAATTTGTTGTTTTGCAGCAGCAGTACAATGCAATACAAAGTAATAAAGCTATAAATTACAATAAGCATACATAAAACATTTAATCAAATAAGTGGTACAAAATATGGGAATTTTTAAAAGATGCATGCATTGAAAATATCTGTTTTGCCCAGACTGAAGTAACACTGTAATCTCGTTCTCTTGAGCAATGACAATGAAGTTCTATTCTCTTCTAAAAAGAGAAAATAAAACACTGAGGTTATGTTCAGGGGTTCAATGTTCCTTCAGAAATCAGGTGGCGGAGGGGAAGGAGCTGTTCCTGAAATTTTGAGTGTGTGTCTTCAGGCTCCTGTACCTCCTCCGTGATGGTAGCAATGAGAAGAGGGCATGTCCTGGGTGATGAGGGTGCTTACTGATGGATTCTGCCTTTTTGAGGCATTGCCTTTTGAGGATGAGCTGGATGCTACAGAGGCTCATGCCCTTGATAGAGCTGGCTGAGTTTATAACGTTCTGCAGCTTTTTCCAATTGCAGTTCATCTGAGACAATAGAGGGCAGTGTTTGTTCTCAATACAAGCTCCCCACGCGTTTGAAAAAATGCACCCACAACCAAGAATTTTTATCCATAAACTTATTAATTTATTTTTAATGTGGAGATACAACGGGGAACAGGCCGTTCCGCCCTTTGAGCTGTACTGCCCAACAACCCACCGATTTAACCCGAACCTAATCACTGGACAATTAACCTACCAACCAGTGCGTCTTTGGACTGTGGGAGGAAACGGGAGAACCCAGAGGAAACCTTCATGCGCACGGGAAGGGAAGTATAGACTTGCTTACGGAGGATGCTGGAATTAAGCTCTAAACGCTGATGCCCTGAGCTAATAGTGTCATACAAACATCTTTGCTGCTGCGGCACACCAGAAAAGTATTATCTATTTTTCATCTGAGCCCAGAGAAGCACCACCAGACTATTGGGACAGTTCTTGTTCATCAGTAACAGAAACAATTTAAGTTGATATAAAACTGGATGTTACTTGATGAGGGGAGTGCTATCTCAGTAGTCCTGTATTATAAGAACTCCAGAAGTAATTCTCCAGGACAGTATATTTGCATATTTCCATTAGGCCATAGGCCAGTCAGCCCATCAAGTCTGCTCCACCATTCCAACATGTCTGATTTATTTTCCCTCTCAACCCCATTCCCCTGCCTTTGACCTGTAACCTTTGACACCCTGACTAATCAAGAACCTATCAATCTCCACTTTAAATATACCCAATGAATTCCACAGACTCACCACCATTTGGCTAAAGAAATTCCTCCTCATCACCGTTGTAAACGATGTCTCTCTATTCTGAGGCTGTGCCCTCTGGTCCTAGACTCTCCCACTATATAAAAAAACATCTTCTCCACATCCACTCTATCCAGACCTTTCAATATTCGATAGGTTTCAATGAGATCCCCCGCATTCTTCTAAGTTCAGCAAGTACAGGCCCTTAGCCATCAAATGCTCCTCATACATTCACCTTTCAATCCTGAGATCATTCTTGTGAATGTCCTCTGGACTTTCTCCTATGTCAGCACATCCTTTCTTAGATAAGGGGCCCATTACTGCTCAGAATACTCCAAGCGAGGCCTCCCCAGTGCTTTATAAAATCTCAATATTACATCCTTGCTTTTATACTTTATATTTTATTGTCACCAAACAATTGATACTAGAATGTACAATCATCACAGCGATATTTGATTATATTCTAGTCCTCTTGAAAAGAATACTAACATTGCATTTGCCTTCCACACCACAGACTCAACCTGCAAATTAACCTTTAAGGAATCCCGCACAAGGACACCCCAGTCCCTTTGCAGCTTTGATTTCTGAGTTGTCTCCCTATTTTAAAAAATAATCTGTATCTTTATTCCTGACCAATGCCTTTTCAAGCCTCAACTTTATACCTTTTCATTGTAGTGGCAAATACAACAAAGTATCTAGATCTGAAACAACTTTCAAGTCAAAGTTAGAGATTTGTAATTCTGGATGAAGCAGTGAGGACAGAATATCACAAACAAGAGAAAATCTACAGAAGCTGGAAATCTGAACAATGCACACAAAATGCTGGAGGAACTCAGCAGGCCAGACAACATCTATGGAAAAGAGTACAGACGATGTTTCAGGCTGAGACCCTTTGGCAGTACTGGAGAAAAAAAAGCCGAGTATTAGATTGAAAAGGTTGGGGGAGGGAGAGAGAAACACCAGGTGATAGGTAAAACCAGGAGGGGGTGGGATGAATTAAAGAGCTGAGAAGTTGACACAGTATGATCTGCATTCTCAGCTTATGACTGCTAGATGCTGACTGGCTTGCTGCTTATTTCGAGCTATTCTTGTTTGTCTCTGATGAAGAGGAAAGGAAAGTGTATAAAGTTTAAGAAGGCATATTGATAACAGCTTGTCTTATTTTACACATTTGCTTTTGTCAGTTTTTGTGTGTAGTTTTTCAATGATTCTACTGTATTGCTTTGCTTCTTTAGATGCCTGCAAGAAAATGAATCTGAGAGTGATATATCACAGTTCAAAGAAAATTTATTATCAAAGTACATGCATGTCATCACATACAACCCTGAAATTCTTTTTCCTGCAGGCACACTTAGCAAATCTATGGCAATGTACACGTACTTTGAGGTGTATGGGATGTCCAGGGAAGAGTATCTGTGGCTCCAAGCACGCAGCAGTGGCCACAGCCTGATACACCGCTTCAACATGTGGGCTAAACCAGGTGAGGGTAGCCAGCTGCCTCATACCCCGGTGAGATAGGAACATGCCTGTCATGGCATGGCGGACTGGGTAGGTGAGATCGACAGTGAGATACAACGGTCAGGAAGCTGGTTCTGTAACACTCCGTGGCGAGTGAAAAGTACGACAAGGCACAGAAGATGTCATGGACATCCACTGCAACCAAGGAAGACCGCTGTTGTGGTGCTCGTTCGCACCAATGGAGCTGGACTTCCAAGGTTGAGAGAGTGGAACTGCCCAGTGCAACAGCACTTGCAGCTTAAAAACTCTCCCGCGCAGGTTTCCTGTCATCGTCGGACACGATGGGCAATCCCCATATGTTGTTCAATAACAAATTTACATTTAACTTTGAACTTTGAATCCATTCTTTAGTTTGATCCACCATCAACAGGGTAACCAGGTGACCTGGTAGAACTATGTTATACCGATCTGTATGACAATACTGTATAATACTGTAATGTAGAACACTGTATTGTATGACACTACTGTATGACACTGTAATGTAGAACACTTAACTGTATGACACTGTACTGTATGACTCTGTACTGAAGGACACTGTACAACAGCATATTGTACTGTAGGACAACACTATTTGACACTGTACTGTAGGACACTACTGTATGACACTACTGTATCAGACTGTACTCTACGACACTGCACTGGAAAACACTGTACTCTATGACATTGTACTTTAGGACACTGTACTGGATGACACTACTGCATGACATTGTACTGTATGAGACTGTACTGTAGGACACTGCACTGTATGACACTGTACTTAAGACACTGTACTGTAGGACACTGTACTGTATGAGACTGTACTGTTTAACACTGTACTATAGCACACTGTACTGTAGGACAATACTGTATGAGACTGTACCTTATGAGACTCTACTGTATGACACTGTACTTAAGACACTGTACTTAGGACACTGTACTGTATAACTCTGTCTTTATATCTTGCTCCGCCCTCACATTGTAGGAGGAATTGTAGAGTGTCGGAGGTGGTTTAGAAGACACTTACATGAATATTATCAGGAAAGGAGAGTTTCAACTGAATAAAAGTTTGCTTACGAGGAAATTACTTTCTTTGGATTAGAGGAAGCTGGTGGGAAACTGGGAATCTTTTTAGTATTTCCATGGGGAAACTAATTGCATTTGAACTAAAGATTCAAATATAGTTCATTCCACCATTGAATGCCATATTGTATGACGTCATCATTATGATGTAGGAAATCATGGTCTGTCCGTGACCATAATTGCTCATAGCAAACCTTTCTACAGAAGTGGTTTACCATTCCCTTCTTTACAAGACGGTTGATCCCAGCCATGATCAATACTCTTCAGAGATTGTCTGCCTGGTGTCGGTGGTCACATAACCAGGATTTGTGATGTACACCAGCAGCTCATACGACCATTCACCACCTGCTCCCACGGCTTCACATGACCCTGATCAGGAGCTAAGCAGGTGCTACACCTTGCCCGAGGGTGACCTGCAGGCTAGCGGAGGGAAAGGGTACCTTACATCTCCTTTGGTAAAGATGTATTTCCACCCCACCATCCCATGAAAGGCAGTAACACACACAAAATACTGGAGGAACTCAGCAGGTCAGGCAGCATCTATGGAGGCGATTAAACAGTCAAGATTTCAGGCCAAAACTCTTTGTCAGGATTCAGGTCTTGGGCCAAATCAATGACTGATTATTCCCCTCCATAGACGCTGCCTGACTTGTTGATTTCCTCCAGTCTTTTGTGTGTGGTGCTCTGGATTTCCAGCGTGTGCAGAATCTCTTGTGTTCAAATGTAGTAAAGGTTAAAAAGGTGAAAATCATCAACTCTAATCCTTGATTCTGCATCTCTCTTGACAATTATGCCTGATCAGGTGATTATTCTCAGTTTTTTTGAGCTTTATTTCAGATTTCCAGCACCTGCTGAATTTTATTTGTGTAAGAAGAACCTGTTTGATTGAGTTAAAAGGTAGTGTGATCACTTGAGTTGAGTATGATGTTTGTCTATTGGTGAGCCTTTAGGTGGCTGTAGAGGCTGATCCAGGATCCACAGAACCAATTTGTTCAGGTGGATTCCCTCATGGAGAACGCCTGTGCATGATTTGTTTAACGTGGGGAGACTGACGCACGGGCAGCCACCACACAGTCATTGACAGACCGGGGTCAGGGTGCAGTGGTATGGAATGCAAGATGACTGCCGAAGCCTTCCTCCACCTTCACGGCCACTGTGATGTGTCATCACCTTCCACCAGCCCCACCATTGAGGTCTTGGTGGATCTCTCTTTGTCTGGAACCACCCCTTGGTGTCCCTACCGTGAACTAAGCTCCAAGAGACTAGACTCCAAGCATTGCTCTCGAGATATCAGGAACTCATGATCCTCTCCACCACAACAGGGTGATGATCCTCAGAGAAAAGTGAAAAGGTGAGTGATCAGGGAACAAACCTTTAAGCTGTGTGATGTTGTAGCTGGATGTAGGAAAGCAAATGCAGGAACAAATGCTGGACTCCTCCACTTCCAGGGGTTTCTTGATGCAGGTTCACAGGAGAAAAAAAGCATTTATTACTGAAACATATTAAAACATAGAACATAGGCCACGGAACACAGAACACATAAACACAGAACACAGAACATAGAACATAGAACACTGAACACTACAGCACAGTACAGGCCCTTTGTCCCAGGATGTTCTGCCAACATTTCACCTACTCTAAGATCAATCTAACCACTTTGCCCACATAACCCTCCATTTTTCTATGATCCTTGTGCCTATCTAAGAGTTTCTTAAATGTCCCCTTATATATACCACCACCCCGGCAGATCGTTCCACACTCTCTGTAAAAAAAACTTAACTCTGACATCCACCCTATACTTTCCTCCAATCATCTAAAAATTAAAATTAAAATTAAAATGGATGGTAGCCATTTCCACCTTGTGAAAAAGTCTCTGACTACCCACTCGATGCATGCCTCATCAGTTTGTACACCTCGATCAAGTCAGTGAAGAGTAGAGTGCAGGACACTTCGATTCCTTTCACCAGGACCTCTGTAAAACGGCAGATGAAAATTGGAGGTAATACTCCGGTTCTGATGAAGGGTTGTGGAACTGAAATGTCATCTCAGCTTCTCTTTCCACTTACCAAATGTCTCCAGGATTCACTGTTATTAATTAACATCTTGGTTAACTGATGCATCTCTTCCCCACAAAAAAAACAATGGAGGTGATGGGCCTTTCAAAGTCCATATCTGACATTAGTCTCACACGAGCATGCACTGCCTGTCAGCTGTGGCAGGTGTCTGGAACAATCCGGCAGTTGAAAGATTCTTATGGGAAGAGCTCCTTCACGTAGCCCAGTCTGCAACCAATTTTCATCTCTGGCAGCTGCTCTCTCTTGTGGTATGAAAGGAGCAACGAGGAATTCACTCGGACCTTCCCACGTGTGACAACTTTTCAATATCCAGCTTTGCGGCTCTGACTGACTGCGATGGAAAGCAACAGGTGCCCTTCAATCTTCATTCATCCTCTCCCTGTATGAACTCAACTTTCTTACATCAATGAGTCTACTTTGTTAGAACACTCAAAACGAATCCCTCCCTCATGAATTAGTTTTAATGAAAATAGCAAACAGAGGTTACTAAGAACATAGGCCGTAGAACATTACAGCTCAGTACAGGCCCCTAGGGTTATGCCGATGCCTTAACCTACTCCAAGATCATAGAGAATGTCTCTTAAAGTTCAAAGTATACTTATTATCAAAGTACATATCTGTCACCATATACAGCCCTGAAATTCATTTTCTTGCGGGCATACTCAATAAATCAATAATAGAATAATAGCTATAATAGAATCAATGAGACCGTACCAACCTGGGTGTTCAAACAGTTTGCAAAAGACAACAGACTGTGCAAGTACAAAAAGAAAGAAATAATAATAATAAATAAATAGCAATAGATATTGAGAACATGAGATGAAGAGTCCTTGAAAGTGGATCCATTGGTTGTGGGAATATTTCAGTAATGGGGCAAGTGAAGTTGAGTGAAGTTATCACCTTTGATTCAAGAGGCTAATGGTTGAGGGTAATAACTGTTCCTGAACCTGGTGGTGTGGGTCCTGAGGCTCCTGTGCCTTCCTCCTGATGGCAGCAGTGAGAAGAGAGCATGTCCTGGGTGCTGGGGGTCCCTGCTGATGGATGTGCTTTCCTGTGACAATGCTTTGTGTAGATGTGCTCATGGTGGGAGGGCTTTACCCATGTCAGACTGGGCTGTATCCACTACTTTTTGTAGGATTTTCCATTCAAGGGCATTGATGTTTCCATACCAGGTTGTGATACCTAAGATACCTGCTTTGACCTTCGACCATCACCTCTGGCAGCGTATTCAACACACTCAGCAGTCTCAGTGTAAGAAACTAACCCCTGCCATCCCACCTGTAGGATCCTCCCCCACCTGAAATGGTTGTGCTCTGGTATTGGTTACTGCTACCCTGGGGAAAAGTCTCTGGCCGTCCATTCGATTTATATCTCTTATCATAGAAACATAGAAAACGTACAGCACAGTACAGGCCCTTCAGCCCACAATGCTGCGCTGAACATGTCCTTACTTTAGAAATTACCTCGGGTTACCCATAGCCCTCTATTTTTCTAAGCTCCATGTACCTATCCAGGAGGCTCTTCAAAGACCCTATCTTATCCGCCTCCACCAACGTCGCCGGCAGCCCATTCCACACACTCACCACTCTCTGCGTAAAAAACTTACCTCTGACATCTCCTCTGTACCTACTTCCAAGCACCTTAAAACTGTGCCCTCCCGTGTTAGCCATTTCAGCTCTAGGAAAAAGCCTCTGACTATCCACATGATCAATGCCTCTCATCATCTTATATACCTCTATTGTGTCACTTCTCATCCTTTGTCTCTCCAAGGAGAAAAGACTGAGTTCACTCAGCTTTCTCTCTTAAAACATGTTCCCCAGTCCAGACTGCATCCAGGTAAATCTCCTCTGCACCCTCTCTAAAGCTTCCATGTCCTTCCTATAATGAGGTGATCAGAACTGAATGCAATATTCCAAGAGCGTCATTGAGTCATTGTTGTGAAAATTATCTATCAGTGATAAGGTTATCATTTACCAATGAATTAGACAGATATTAGACAGATTTGATATTTTGTGCACATTTATAAATAAGCCATATATTTATCCATATAGTTGGAATGTCATGAAAGACTCAAGCACAATGTACACTGGCAATATCAGAACCCGACTGATGTAGCAACAGCAACGGGAGTTTATTCATAATAATTCCAAACGAGCATCAGTGGCTCAGCCAAGCGACACTGTGAGAAGTAACATTCTCAAAACTGGGACCTTGCGATTACCAGTAACCAGGCATCTGCTTAAAAATACACCTGACAGGGAATCCCCGAGCCTATCAAAATAAACTTAACAAGTTTAAGCAGAAGCCACCAGGAGACAGCATCACTAAGAGTGAGTCGCTCGAGGAAAATACAAGTTAGAACCAGTTAGATCCCCAGTGCTAAACAATAATTAACCATTTCAGGTGCTCTGAAAACCTCAGAGCCCAATGCTGTCCAATGCCCTGCACAGGCCCGTAGAACGTAGCATACTAGCAGATTTCTACAGATAAACATTGATTCTAACTGGTTACTTCGCCGTCAGGTTTGGGGTGGGAGATACTTCACAGGATCACTAGCCTCCCCAGCATCGAGGACACCTTCAAAAGGCTGTACCTCAAAAAAGCGGCATCCATAATTAAGGACCCCATCACCCAGGACATGCCTTGCTCTCATTGATACCATGAAGGAGGAGGTACAGGAGCCTGAAGACACAGATTTAATGTTTCAGGAACAGTTTCTTTCCCTCCAACATCAGATTTCTGATTGGAACATGATCCCATTTACACTCCTTTGCTCTTCTGTGCACTACTTGTTATAGTAACTTATTGTAGTTTTTAATATTCTTAACTGTACTGCTGCCACAAAACAACAAACGTGACAACATGTCAGTGACAGTAAACCTGATTCTGGTGACGATAATAACCGTGTAATTACTGAACAACAGTACAGCTCAGGAACAGGCTCTTCGCTACGTTATGTTTGTGTTGAGCATGATGGTGGCCGATTAGGAAAAGGGGAGGTGCAACGAGACCTGGGTGTCATTATACACCAGTCATTGAAAGTGGGCATGCAGGTACAGCAGGAGGTGAAAAAGGCGAATGGTATGCTGGCATTCATAGCGAGAGGATTCGAGTACAGGAGCAGGGAGGTACTACTGCAGTTGTACAAGGCCTTGGTGAGACCACACCTGGAGTATTGTGTGCAGTTTTGGTCCCCTAATCTGAGGAAAGACGTCCTTGCCATAGAGGGAGTACAAAGAAGGTTCACCAGATTGATTCCTGGGATGGCAGGACTTTCATATGATGAAAGACTGGATCGACTAGGCTTATACTCTCTGGAATTTAGAAGATTGAGGGGGGATCTTACTGAAATGTATAAGATCCTAAAGGGATTGGACAGGATAGATGCAGGAAGATTGTTCCCGATGTTGGGGAAGTCCAGAACGAGGGGTCACAGTTTGAGGATAAAGGGGAAGCCTTTTAGGACCGAGATGAGGAAAAACTTCTTCACCAGAGAGTGGTGAATCTGTGGAATTAGTTGAGGCCAGTTCATTGGCTATATTTAAGAGGGAGTTAGATATGGCCCTTGTGGCTAAAGGGATCAGGGGGTATGGAGGGAAGGCAGGTATAGGGTTCTGAGTTGGATGATCAGCCATGATCATACTGAATGGCAGTGCAGGTTCGAAGGGCCGAAAGGCCTACTCCTGCACCTATTTTCTATGTTTCTATGATCCCAAATTCAACAAACCCTTCTGCCTGCTCAGAATCCACATCCCGCCATTCTGTACATATTGATACCAACAACAAAGGTAGGAAATGGGAGATGGTCCTGAAGAGAGTGAGATGGAAAGCTGAAAAGCAAGGCCAATAGGGTAGTAATGTATGGACATCTGCCTATGACATGTGCCAGTGAGGGTAAGAATAGGATGATTTGGCAGGTGAGTGCATAGCTGAGGAACCGGTGCAGGGGACAGGGGTTCAGATCTATGGATTATTGGCATTTGTTTTGGGGAACGTACGACCTGTATAAAAAGGATAGGTTACATTTGAAACTGAGGAGGACCAATATCTTGTGGCCATCAGGAGCCTCAGGACTCACACGAGGAACTGTTCAGGAACAGCTCTTACCCCTCACCCATCAGACCCCTGAACGAAAGGGGATAACTTCACTCAACTTCACTTGCCCCATCACTGAACTGTTCCTAAAATCAATGGACTCACTTTCAGGGACTCTTCATCTCATGTTCTCAATATTCAAAGTTCAAAGTACATTTATTATCAAAGTATGTACAGGTGTCCCTCGCTTTTCGAATGTTTGCTTTACGAAACCTCACTGTTACGAAAGACCTACATTAGTACCCTGTTTTCGCTTTCAGAAGGTGTTTTCACTGTTACGAAAAAAAGCAGCGCGCGATAAGAAATTCAGTGCGCAAAAAAAATCAGCGCGTGATAAAAGGCATCGCGCGCCCCGAGCAGCTGCTCTCCCCCGGATTTGAAACAGCATTGCTTAAACATGTGCCTGTGAGCAGCCGTTTGCAAGATGAGTTCTATGGTGTCGGAAAAGCCTGAAAGAGCTCGTAAGGGTGTTACACTTAGCGTAAAACTAGACATAATTAAGCATTTCGATCGTGGTGAACGAAGTAAGGCCTATGTGAGTTTGGCTTGCGGAAGCTGACGAAGATGATGTTGAAGAGGTTTTGGCATCCCGTGACCAAGAACTGATAGATGAAGAGCTGATGCAATTGGAAGAGGAAAGGATAACAATCGAAACCGAATGCAGTACCGAAAGTGAAGCAACTGCGTGAGATTTTCGCTGCAATGATAAAGTACGACTTTAATTTTGAAAGGGTACGTAGGTTTAGGGGATATTTGCAAGATGGTTTGAGTCCTTACAAAGAACTGTATGATAGAAAAATGCGCGAGGCTCAGCAATCAAGCAAGCCTTCCACATCAGCCACAGCAGACGACGAACCTCGACCTTCGACATCGAGGCGGGCAGTCATAGGAGAAGATGAGCTGCCTGCTCTAATGGAAACAGACAACGAGATGACACCCCCGTGTTCCACCACCCCAACACCCAGGCCGCGGACAGATACTGTACCGATTCGCGGAGAATGCAGCAGTAGTCAGGAGGCACACAGCACCTCTTTAAGAAAAAAGCCGAAATAAACATGCTAATTAATTAGGTGCTGTCCCACACGTAAATGTCGGCCCAGATCAAAGGCGATGCAATTGGCAATGGCACTGATCTGGGCTGACAATTACGTGCCGGGCGGCACCTAATTAATTAGTATGTTTATTTTGGCTTTTTCTTAAAGATGTGCTGTGTGCCTTCCGGCTACCGCTGGACCCCTGCGTGCCTCGCGGCAATGTTTCGGTTGGTGGCCCGGAGGGTGGGGAATACTGCACCACCTCAACCTCCAACGACTCAGCCTAACACACCATCATCAGTGTGCTCGGCGCTGTCTTCCCAATTCCAGTAAGTGATACTACACTGTACATACATTATTTCTACTTTATATAGGCTGTGTATTTTTACGTGTTATTTGGTATGATTTGGCAGCTTCATAGCTTAAAGGTTACTGGACAGCGCTTGCGCCGTGTTTTTGCCAACAGCGCTTGTGTGAGATTTTCTGCCTAGAGCGCTTGCGTGAGATTTTTGCTATGGAGAACAGTTCAGTAATGATTGTGGAAAAGAATTTCTACTTTATATAGGCTGTGTATTTATCATATCATTCCTACTTTTACTATGTGTTACTGTTATTTTAGGTTTTATGTGTTATTTGGCATGATTTGGTAGGTTATTTTTGGGTCTGCGAACGCTCACAAATTTTTCCCATATAAATAAATGGTAATTGCTTCTTTGCTTTACAACATTCTGGCTTACGAACCGTTTCATAGGAACGCTCTGCCTTCGGATGGCGGGGGAAACCTGTATCCTATAAACAACCTTGAGATTCATCTCCTTAAAGGCAGCCACAAGACATTAAAAATGAAGACTGTCAAACATGCCATATGTAGAAAAAAAAGTGCAAGTAATAAAAGTAAGCAAGTAACATTCAGAACTGAAGTTGGGTGGAAGTACAACCAGAGGTTATGACTTAAGGGTGAAAGGTGAAAAGTTTAAGGGGAGCATGAGGGGAGACTTCTTTACTCTGATGGTCGTAAGAGTGTGGAATGAGCTGCCAACACAAGTGGTGCATGCAAGCTTGATTTCAACTTTTAAGGTAAGTTTTGATAGGTATGTTGATAGTAGGGGTATGGAGGGCTATGGTCCTGGTGCAGGTCACTGGCAGTAGGCAGCTTGAAGGGTTTTGGTATGGACTAGATGGGCCAAAGGGACTGTCTCTGTGCTATATTTCTCTATGACTCTATAACTCTAAATGAGTCCACAGTCACAAAACCGGTTATCACTGCATTTGGTCCAGGAGCCCATCAGTTGCAGGCCACTGCCTCAGCTTAGCACAGAGATGAGTTAACCTCACTGAGCAGTCAGCTGGAACAGCCCTGACATGCTGACCTTTTCAATCTGGCCCGGTGCTTACATCATCCACACCTGGGGTCATTCCTCACTCTTGGAGCTGCGTCTCACTACCCCGATTCAGCCCGTACCCGACCTTTCCAATATGATCCGGGGCTCAATTCAGTTCAGTTCTGTCGCCTCACTACTGGAAGGATATGGATACTATAGAAAGGGTGCAGAGGAGTTTTACAAGGATGCTGTCTGGATTGGGGAGCATGCCTTATGAGAATAGGATGAGTGAACTTGGCCTTTTCTCCCTGGAGTGACGGAGGATGAGAGGTGACCTGATAGAGGTGTATATGATGATGAGAGGCATTGGTTGTGTGGATAGTCAGAGGCTTTATCCCAGGGCTGAAATGGCAAGCACAAGAGGGCACAGGTTTAAGGTGCTCGGAAGTAGGTACAGAGGAGATGTCAGAGGTAAGTTTTCCACACAGAGAGTGGTGAGTGTGTGGAATAGGCTGCCAGCAACGGTGGTGGAGGCGGATACAATAGGGTCTTTTATGAGACTCTTAGGTAGGTACACGGAGCTTAGAAAAATAGAGGGCTATGCGCTAGGGAAATTCTAGGCCGTCTCTAGAGTAGGTTACATGGTTGGCACAACGTTGTGGGCTGAAGGGCCTGTAATGTTCTATACTCTACGTTCAATTTATTCAAACCTCTAGTCTTTACTGGCTGTTGGGCCTGGGCCTGGTCCCTTCGGCCTCAATTCTGCTTTGCCTTCACTCGCCTCACCTCAGTTCTGCTGCAGCAAATTGGCTCTAGATCCGCTCCGGCAATGGGCAAACGTTGGCTCATTCTCCACGATCGGGCCCCGCAGCCCGAGTTCGGCCCGTCCACGGGCCTGGGATCGGGCCCTGCAACCCCAGTTCGGCCCGTCCACGGACCCGGGATTGGGCCCCGCAGCCCCAGTTCGGCCCGTCCATGCCATGCTGAACTGTCCTGCACCTTTGAGACTTCAGTTCTCACCACAAAATTGGCAGGTCGTGCAGGCATTTCAAAAGCTCAACTCCAAAAGAGAAGTTACAGGCTATTGATTGCAGAATTCAAAACTCAGTTGTGTAGAAGGACTTGGGGGTCCTTGTGCAGGATTCCCTGAAGTTTAACTTGCAGGTTGTGACAGTGGTAAGGAAGTCTCCAGACTGGGCAACATCCTTGTAAATTTTCTCTGCACTCTTTCAATCTTGTTTACATCTTTCCTGTAGGTAGATGATCAAAACTGCACACAATACTCCAAAACCAGTCTCTCCAATGTCTTATACACCTTTAACATAACATCCCATCTCCTGTACTCAGTACATTGATTTATGAAGGCCAATGTGCCAAGAACTTGCTTTATGACCCGATCTACCTGTGACAAGATGTTTAACATCTGTCGGACGATGCTGAGGATATTCTATGAGTCAGTGGTGGCCAGTGCGATCATGTTTGCTGTTGTGTGCTGGGGCAGCAGGCTGAGGGTAGCAGACACCAACAGAATCAGCAAACTCATTCGTAAGGCCAGTGATGTTGTGGGGATGGAACTGGACTCTCTCACGGTGGTGTCTGAAAAGAGGATGCTGTCCAAGTTGCATGCCATCTTGGACAATGTCTCCCATCCACTACATAATGTACTGGGTGGGCACAGGAGTACATTCAGCCAGAGACTCATTCCACCGAGATGCAACACAGAGCGTCATAGGAAGTCATTCCTGCCTGTGGCCATCAAACTTTACAACTCCTCCCTTGGAGGGTCAGACACCCTGAGCCAATAGGCTGGTCCTGGACTTATTTCCTGGCATAATTTACATATTACTATTTAATTATTTATGGTTTTATATTGCTATATTGATACTCTATTCTTGGTTGGTGCAATTGTAACGAAACTCAATTTCCCTCGGGATCAATAAAGTATGACTATGACTATAAATCGCTAAAACTTCAGCAGCCAGTGAGGACTCCTGTCCCTGGGTCACTTTTTCTCTCTTTTTACGCTACTTATTTAGATATTTATATATCTTTTTGTTCTATTGTAACATAGAGTATGTTTTATGTATCACACTGTAGTGCTGCCACAAAGCAACAAATTTCATGACATGTGTCAGTGAAATTCTGATTCTAACGAGACGGAACTCCGTTTACCATTTCACCCACTTTGATAGGATTGGAACGGGACCCCTGCCAGCTACCTAATGGCTTAGCTTTCGAGCTTTGGGGATGTCATTAGGTATTCAGAGAGGGTTCCTGGCTGGAATTCTGCCAGCAAGTGGAAATTTTACTCCCCTGTGAATAATGAACAGGGATCAGTTGCACATTTGCTTGTGGCCTCAGGAAATCAGGGCCCAGCTGCCCCGGGATAACAGCAACAGCACCAGGAGGTGAGCCTCTTTCCATCAATAATATACCACTCCATTTGTACATTCTCATCACTTTGCATGTGGAATTCCCAGTGAAGTGATGAGGATTTAACAGACCTGCCTGCACTGCGAGGTAATTGAAGTCTGCAGCTGAATGTGCATGTAGAATATGAAGCATTTAGGCCCTTGCAAATGTACTTTCTGTAGATAAGAACCGTCAAGCTACTGATTGAGGATCCCACCACCCATCCCACAATCTCTCTGACTGACTACCATCAGGAAGGAGGCACAGGAGCGTCAGGACAAGGACCGCCAGACTGGGTAACAGCTTCTTCCCTCAGGCTGAGAGACTAATGAACGCCCTGTCACCACCAAAGTCTTGTCAGCAAGTCAGCAAACTTTTTACTGTTTACCTGTGCTGCACATTACTACATGCATTTTGAATTATATTTTATTGACTTATTTATAGTATAATATTTTGTTTTGCGTGGTGTGTGTGATATATGTTGTGAGGGTGCGTGGTGGTCTGGAGGGACATTGTTTCGTTTAGTTGTATATAAGTGCATTCAGATGACAGTAAACTTGATGTTGACATAGAGAAGATAACATCACTCAACTTCACTCACCCCAACGCTGAACTCTTCCCACAACCTATGGACTCACTTTCAATAACTGTTCATCTCATGTTCTCAATATTTATTGCTTGTTTACTTATTATTATTATATGGTGATTTTTTTCCTTTTCTGTATTTACACAAGTTGTTGTCTTTTGCACATTGGTTGCTTGTCTGTCTATCTGTGTAGTTTTTCATTGATTCCATTGTGATTCTTTGTATTTACTGTGAATGCACAGAGCAGTATGAATCTCAGGGCTGTATATGGTGACATATACATACCCTGATAATAAATTTACTTTGAATTTTGAACATCGTTTAAAACATGCATGAAGTTTTGCAGCCTGAACACCTACCCTTGTTGAATTTTGTAGCATCAATGTGCATTGTAGGGGGATTCAGTGTCACAATCAGTTTTAATGTTACCGCCATATGTTTTGAAGTTTGTTGCTTTGCAGTAACACTCCAGTGTAATACATTAAAATGTATATTTTAAAAAAGTGCACAAAGAGAGCAAAATTAGTGAGGTAGTGTTCATGGGTTCACTGTCCATTTAGAAATCTGATGGCGCAGGGGAGGAAGTTGTTCTTGAAATGTTGAGTATGTGTCTTCAGGCTCCTGTACCTCCTCCTTGATGGTAGCAATGAGAAGAGGGCATGTCCTGGGTGGTGAGGATGGATGGATGCCACCTTCCTGAGAACCTATCAACCTCCACTTTAAATATACCCAATGACATGACCTCCACAGCCACCTGTTGTAATGAAGTTCACACCTCTGGCTAGAGAAATTCCTCCTTATCTCTGCTCTAAATTGGCATCTGTCTATTCTGAGGATGTGCTCTCTGGTCCTAAACTCCCCCACTATAGGAAACATCCTCTCCACATCCACTCTATCTATGCCACTCAACATTCGATAGGTTTCAATAGGATTCAGTCTCATTCTTCTAAACTGCAGTGAGTACAGGCCCAGAGACAACTAACTCTGCAGAATCAGAATCCGGTTTAATATCACTGGCCTATGTGGTGAAACGTGGTGTTGTGCAGTAGTACATTGCAATAAATAATAATAAAAACTGTAAATTATAGTAAGATTATACGAAGGGTGATTGATAAGTTCGTGGCCTAAGGTAGAAGGAGTCAATTTTAGAAAACCTAGCACATTTATTTTTCCTACATTTACATACTTAGTCCAGCGGTTGTGGAGCATACGGATCCCTTCTTTGCAGAAGTCGGCACCTTGGACCTCCAGAAAGTGGTCCACAGCAGGGGTAATTGATAAGTTCGTGGCCTAAGGTAGAAGGAGATGAGGAGAAACTTCAAACTTTCTGCATCTTCAGTCAAAGAGCTGAACTGCACGTGCCTATAACGAGAGCTGTGAAACTTATCTCCTTCTATCTTAGGCCACAAACTTATCAATCACCCCTGCTGTGGACCATTTCTACAAAGAAGGGATCTGTATGCCCCACGACCGCTGGACTAAGTGTGAACATGTAGGAGGGACTATGTTGAAAAATAAGTGTGCTAGGTTTTCTAAAATTGACTCCTTCTACCTTAGGCCACGAACTTATCAATCACCCCTCGTGTGTGTGTGTGTGTGTGTGTGTGTGTATATATATATATATATATATATTCACACACACATATTTAACAAGTTAAATTAAGTATGTAGTGCAAAAAGATAAAAAAAATAGTGAGGTAGTGTTCATGGGTTCAATGTCCCTTCACCAACAAAAAACTGGGAAACCTGAGCAGCAGACACAAAATGCTGAAGAGTTTCGGCCTGAAACGTCAACTATACTCTTTTCCTAGATGCTGTCTGGCCTGCTGAGTTCCTCCAGTATTTTGTTGTGTTGCTCAACGTCCATTCAGAAATCTGATGGTGGAGGTATCAACTCCCTATCCAACTACTTCTCAAAGTTGTACCTAAATATAAATGTCAAGAAAACAATAACTTCCCTATTTCATCTGTTCTACTGACTAACCGAACTTAAACTTAATCTAAAACCGAAATAAATAACAACTACCAAATGATCCACACCCAAAGTACTTAGGAATCATAAGACCATAAGACTATAAGATATAGGAGTAGAAGTAGGCCATTCAATATTTAAGAGCCTCTTGGACAGGTACAAAGAAAAATAGAGGGTTACGGGGAAGTGTGGGTTTAGTACTTTTTTAAAAGAAATATATGGGTCGGCACAACATCGAGGGCCGAAGGGCCTGTACTGTGCTGTAGTATTCTAGTGTCTAGTGTCTAGTGTCCAGAGTCTGCTCTGCAATTCAGTCATGGGCTGATCCAATTCTCCCAGTCATCCCCACTCTCCTGCCTTCACCCCATACCCTTTGATGCCCTGGCTAATCAAGAACCTATCCATCTCTGCCTTAATTATACCCAATGACTTGGCCTCCACAGCCACTCGTGGCAACAAATTCCACAGCTTTACCACCCTCTGACTAGAGAAATTTCTCTGCATCTTTGTACTAAATAGACATCCTCCAATCCTGAAGTCATGCCCTCTTGTCCTAGAATCCCCTACCATGGGAAATAACTTTGCCTTATCTTATCTGTTCAGGCCTTTTGACATTCGGAATGTTTCTGTGAGATTCCCCTCTCATTCTTCTTAACTCCAGGGAATACAGCCCAAGAGCTGCCAGACATTCCTCATACAGTAACCCTTTCATTCCTGGAATCATTCTCGTGAATCTTCTCTGAACCCTCTCCAACGTCAGTGTATCCTTTCTAAAATAAGAAGCCCAGAACTGCACACAATACTCCAAGTGTGATCTCACGAATGACTTATAGAGTCTCAATAGAGTCTCAACATCACATCCCTGCTCTTATATTCTATTCCTCTAGAAATGAATGCCAACATTGCATTTGCCTTCTTCACAACCAACACAACCTTTAGGGTATCCTGCACAAGGACTCCCAAGTCCCTTTGCATCTCTGAATTTTGAATTCCCTCCCCATCTAAATAACAGTCTGCCTCTTTATTTCTTCCACCAAAGTGCATGACCATACACTTTCCAACATTGTATTTCATTTGCCACTTCTTTGCCCATTCCCCTAAACTATCTAAGTCTCTCTGTTTCCTCAACTACCCGCTCCTCCACCTATCTTTGTAACATTGGCAAATTTAGCCACAAATCCATTGATACCGTAGTCCAAATCATTGACATACATTGTAAAAAACAGCAGTCCCAACACCGACCCCTGTGGAAATCCATTGGTAACCGGCAGCCAGCCAGAATCGCAAACACGAGGAAATCTGCAGATGCTGGAATTACAAGCAACGCACATCAAAGTTGCTGGTGAACGCAGCAGGCCAGGCAGCATCTCTAGGAAGAGGTACAGTCGACGTTTCGGGCTGAGACCCTTCGTCAGGACTAACTGAAAGAAGAGCTAGTAAGAGATTTGAAAGTGGGAGGGGGAGGGGGAGATCCAAAATGATAGGAGAAGACAGGAGGGGGAGGGATGGAGCCAAGAGCTGGACAGGTGATTGGCAAAAGGGATATGAGAGGATCATGGGACAGGAGGCCTTGGGAGAAAGAAAAGGGGGAGGGGGGGAAAAGCCCAGAGGATGGGGAAGGGGTATAGTCAGAGGGACAGAGGGAGAAAAAGGAGAGAGAGAGAAAGAATGTGTGTATATAAATAAATAACGGATGGGGTACGAGGGGGAGGTGGGGCATTAGCGGAAGTTTGAGAAGTCAATGTTCATGCCATCAGGTTGAGGAGGCTACCCAGACAGAATATAAGGTGTTGTTCCTCCAACCTGAGTGTGGCTTCATCTTTACAGTAGAGGAGGCCGTGGATAAACATGTCAGAATGGGAATGGGACGTGGAATTAAAATGTGTGGCCACTGGGAGATCCTGCTTTCTCTGGCGGACAGAGCGTAGGTGTTCAGCGAAACGGTCTCCCAGTCTGCGTCGGGTCTCGCCAATATATAGAACGTCACATCGGGAGCACCGGACACAGTATATCACCCCAGCTGACTCACAGGTGAAGTGTCGCCTCACCTGGAAGGACTGTCTGGGGCCCTGAATGGTGGTAAGGGAGGAAGTGTAAGGGCATGTGTAGCACTTGTTCTGCTTACAAGGATAAGTGTCTGGAGGGAGATCGGTGGGAAGGGATGGGGGGGATGAATGGACAAGGGAGTCGCGTAGGGAGTGATCCCTGTGGAAAGCGGGGGGTGGGGAGGGAAAGATGTGCTTACTATTGCCATTGCCATTTCTTAACTCAACCCATAGAGACTCTACACCTTCCAATCCTATGTCATCTCTTTCTAATGATTTAATATTATTTCTTATACACAGAACCACACCACTCCCTCTGCCTACTAACCTATCTTTCTGATACACCATTTATCCTTGGACATTCAGCTCCTAATGGTCAGCCATCTTTTAGTCAAGTTTCAGAGATGGCCACAACGTCATACTTGCCAACCTGTAGCTGAATTTCAAGATCGTCCATTTTATTCCTTATGCTGCGTGCATTAAAATATAACACTTTCAGTCCAGTATTTGTAGCTTTCTGTTTTAACAGCACCACACCTCTATTGCCTATAACTCATGCCACTGGCTGTGATTAAGTCTCACCTCATACCTGTTCTTTCTATAATCTGAATTGCGTGCTATCTTTGATTTATTACTGTTTTCCCCTTCCTCGACCCCATCATTCTGGTTCCTATCCCCCTGCCAAATTAGTTTAAACCCTCCCTAACAGCTCTATTAAATGTGCCCGCTAGGTTATTGGACCCCTTTGGATTCAGGTGTAACCTGTCCTTTTTGTACAGGTCATACCTCCCCCAGAACAGGCCTCATTGATCCAAGAATCTGAAGCCCTGCCCCCTACACCAGTCTCTCAGCCAAGTGTTAATATGCTTGATCGTGCTATTCTTGCACTCACTAGCACCTGGCACGGGCAGCAATCCTGAGATTACTACCCTGGAGGTCCTGCTTTTCAGCTTCCTACCCAACTCCCTGAATTCTCTCTTCAGGACCACCTCCCTTTACTACCTATGTCATTTGGTACCAATGTGTATCAAGACTTCTGGCTGTTAATTCTTTCCCTTCAGAATACCATATAACCATAAAACAATTATAGCACAGAAACAGGCCATCTCAGCTCTTCTAGTCCATGCCGAATGCTTACTCTCACCTAGTCCCACTGACCTGCACTCAGCCCATAACCCTCCATTCCCTTCCTGTCCATATATCTATCCAATTTTACTTTAAATGACAACATCGAACCTGCCTCAACCACTTCTGCTGGAAGCTTGTTCCACACAGTTACCACTCTCTGAGTAAAGAAGTTCCCCCTCATGTTACCCCTAAACTTTTGACCCCTAACTCTCAACTCATGTCCTCTTGTTTGAATCTCCCCTGCTCTCAATGGAAAAAGCCTATCCACATCAACTCTATCAATCCACCTCGTAATTTGAAATACCTCTATCAAGTCCCCCCTCAACCTTCTACGCTCCAAAGAATAAAGACCCAACTTGTTCAACCTTTCTCTGTAACTTAGGAGATGAAACCCAGGTAACATTCTCGTAAATCTTCTCTGTACTCTCGCTATTTTGTTGACATCTTTCCTATAATTTGGTGACCAGAACTGTACATAATACCCCAAATTTGGCCTTACCAATGCCTTGTACAACTTCAACATTACATCCCAACTCTTATACTCAATGCTCTGATTAATAAAGGCCAACATACCAAAAGCTTTCTTCACCACCCTATCCACATGAGATCCCACCTTCAGGGAACTATGCACCATTATTCCTAGATCCCTCTGTTCTATTGTATTCTTCAGTGCCCTACCATTTACCATGTATGTCCTATTTTGATAAGTCCTACCAAAATGTAGCACCTCACATTTATCAGCATTAAACTCTATCTGCCATCTTTCAGCCCAACCTTCTAACTGGCCTAAATCTCTCCACAATTTTGAAAACCTTCTTCGCTCTCCACAACACCACCTATCTTAGTATCATCTGCATACTTACTAATCCAATTTTACACCCCATCATCCAGATCATTAATGTATATGACAAACAATATTGGACCCAGTACAGATCCCTGAGGCACACCACTAATCACCGGCCTCCAACCTGACAGACAGTTATCCACCACCACTCTTTGGCGTCTCCCATCCAGCCACTGTTGAATCCATTTTACTACTTCAATATTAATACCTAACGATTGAACCGTCCTAACTAACCTTCCGTGTGGAACCTTGTCCAAGGCCTTACTGAAGTCCATATAGACAACATCCACTGCTTTACCCTTGTCAACTTTCCTAGTAACCTCTTCAAAAAATTCAATAAGATTTGTCAAACATGACCTTCCATGCACAAATCCATGTTGACTGTTCCTGATCAGACCCTGTCTGTCCAGGTAATTATATATACCATCTCTAAGAATACATTCCATCAATTTACCCACCACTGATGTCAAACTTACAGGCCGATAATTGCTAGGTTTATTCTTAGAACCCTTTTTAAACAATGGAACAACATGAGCAATGCCCAATCCTCTGGCACCATCCCCGTTTCCAATGACATTTGAAATATTTCTGTCAGAGCCCCTGCTATTTCTACACTATCTTCCCTCAAGGTCCTAGGGAATACCCTGTCAGGACCCAGAGACTTATCCACTTTTATATTCCTTAAAAGTGCCAGTACTTCTTCTTCTTTAATCATCATAGTTTCCATAACTTCCCTACCTGTTTCCCTTACCTTACATAATTTAATATCCTTCTCCTTACTCTGTATCTGATCTGAGACATCCTGTACCCTGGCATCTGGGAGGCAACACATCATGTAGGTACCTCTATCAGGCTGAAAGTACCTCCAGCCTGTTCGTCTCACTATGAAATCCTCTATGACTACCACATTTCTCATCTTCTTCTCTCCCTTCTTCACCACGGAACCAGGCTCAGTGACAGAGACCCGATCGCCATGGTTGTCCTCTGTCAGGTCAACCCCCTCAACAGCATCCAAAGCGAGATAATGATTACTGAGCGGGATGGCCATAGGGGTGTTCTCTACTATCTGAACTCTACCCATCCCTTCCCTGACAGTCACCCACTTATCTAACTCCTGCAGCCTCGGGGTGACTAACTCCCTGTATCTCCTCTCTATTTCCCACTCACTTTCCTTAATAAGCTGTAGGTCATCGAACCACAGCTCCAGATCCCTAACACTGTCTCTCAGGAGCTGCATCTCCATGCACCTGGCACAGATGTGGCCATCTGGGAGACTGGAAGATTCCTAGGATTCTCACATCCGAAACCCAGAGAAAAATACTAACCCTACTGACATGCTCGCTATTCCTCAAAAAAAATGCAAAGAAAAACCAAAACCGAAGTCCACCTACCCACTTACCTCGCTGAAGCCCACGTTCGCCGGAGCCTGAATGAGCCAAAGGCTGTTGCTCCTACTCTTGCCACTGGCCTGACAATGACCACTCCGCTTATCCCTTTGGTACTTTTATTTAGTTCATCGAGCTCAGTTGCCGCTGCCAATAGACTCCACACAATGGACTAACGCCCGCGGAGCTCTTGTTTCAATAACCTCCTCTGACCTGTAAGAATCACACTGGATCGAACTCTCTCAAACAAATCCACCTTCAAAATGTTGCAAGGAAATTAGAATCCAGAGAGGCCCTGATCAGAAGATAGCAGGAATCAAATGGGTGCTCACCAGGCAGTCTTACGAACATCAAGCCTAGCACTATGTTTCTTAGTTGCCGATTACTGTGCACCCAACTGGGAGAGAAGTGCTTATACAAATCAGTACACAGCTCCATACTTCAATGAGAATAATTTCAGGAGCCCTAAGATCCACCCCTGTCCAATGGCTCCCAACAATGAGCGGAATGGCACCCCCAGAGATTCGTAGAAAAGCAGCTTCAGCAAAATTCTACAAGTGTATCGAAAATATGCCCAACAATGTTCCAGTTCGTAAACTCATCGAAAATGCTTCTCCAACTTCCCGACTCAAATCCTGAAAACTTATTCTACAACTACTCACCAACACATCTCTGACAGAGATCAGATCGACAACCCCATGTTGCTCCTCCCAGGCTTTACTACAGCTACCAGAAAGAACTGGACAGCCACAATTAGACCCAGAAGTCAACATGCCAAAACATCACAAACACTACACCGACGGGGCAGCCAACAAACTCAGTTTGCTCCTGTGGTGCCCCAACCAGGATGTCCTCCACCTCGTCCAAACATGCCCTCTCACCAAGATCTGAGACGGCTTTGCCACAGTCCAATGGCTGGAAGAGTGGCTTGACAAAAACCAATTAAAAGTGTGAAGGGAATAAGTCCTGCCATACGAAACAACCACAGCGACTCCTGGAAGATGTCCTGGATGCTGGGGAGGCTAGTGCCCATGATGGAGCTGATTTTCTGCAGCTTATTTCAACCCCGCGTAGTGGCTTCCCCGTACCAGATGGTGATGCAGCCAGTTAGGATGCTCGCCACAGTACATCCGTAGAAATTGGGAGCGTCTTTGGTGACGTACCGAATCACCTCATGCTTATAGCTGCTGTTGTGCCTTTCTTGTAACTGCTTTGTAATATCTTGGGCCCAGGATAGATCCTCAGAGATGCTGACACCAGGAACTTGAAACTGTTCACTCTTTCCACTTCTTATCCCTTGATGAGGGCTGGTGTCTGTGCCCTCATCTTTGGCTTTCTGAACTCCACAATCAATTCTTCAGTCTTAATGACATTGACTGTAAGGTTGCTACTGCGACTCCACTTAACCGGCTGACCTATTATCTTGGAGATGACAAAAAAGTGATTAATTAATTTATTTATAGATAGAGCTCTAAATTCCTCCTTGTACCTACTTCTAAGCACCTTAAAATCATGCCCTCTCATGTTAGCCATTTCAGCCCTGGGATAAAGCTTCTGGCTACCCACATGATCAATGCCTCTCATCATCTTATACACCTCCATCAGGTCACCTCTCATCCTCCGTCGCTCCAAGGAGAAAAGGCCAAGTTCACTCAACCTATTCTTGAGCGTGGAACCATAGAACCATAGAACCATAGAAACTACAGCACAGAAACAGGCCTGTTGGCCCTTCTTGGCTGTGCCGAACCATTTTCTGCCTAGTCCCACTGACCTGCACATGGACCATATCCCTCCATACACCTCCCATCCATGTATCTGTCCAATTTATTCTTAAATGTTAAAAAAGAACCCGCATTTACCACCTCGTCTGGCAGCTCATTCCATACTCCCACCACTCTCTGTGTGAAGAAGCCCCCCTTAATGTTCCCTTTAAACTTTTCCCCCCTCACCCTTAACCCACGTCCTCTGTTTTTTTTCTCCCCTTGCCTCAGTGGACCTTCTCTGCACTCTTTCAACCTTATTTATATCCTTCCTGTAATCTGGTGACCAAAACTGAACAAAATACTCCAGATTCGGCCTCACTAATGCCTTATACAACCTCATCATAACATTCCAGCTCTTATACTCAATACTTTGATTAATAAAGGCCAATGTACCAAAAGCTCTCTTTACGACCCTATCTACCTGTGTCGACACTTTTAGGGAATTTTGTATCTGTATTTCCAGATCCCTCTGTTCCACTGCACTCCTCAGCGCCTTACCATTAACCCTGTATGTTCTACCTTGGTTTGTCTTTCCAACATGCAATACCTCACACTTGTCTGTATCAAACTCCATCTGCCATTTTTCAGCCCATTTTTCCAGCTGGTCCAAGTCCCTCTGCAGGCTCTGAAAACCTTCCTCACTGTCTTCTACACCTCCAATCTTTGTATCATCAGCAAATTTGCTGATCCAATTTACCACATTATCATCCAGATCATTGATATAGATGACAAATAACAATGGACCCAGCACTGATCCCTGTGGCACACCACCAGTCACAGGCCTCCACTCAGAGAAGCAATTCTGTACTACCACTCTTTGGCTCCTTCCATTGAGCCAATGTCTAATCCAATTTACCACCTCTCCATGTATACCTAGCGACTTAATTTTCCTAACTAACCTCCCATGCGGGACCTTGTCAAAGGCCTTACTGAAGTCCATGTAGACAATATCCACTGCCTTCCCTTCATCCACTTTCCTGGTAACCTCCTCGAAAAACTCCAATAGATTGGTCAAACATGACCTACCACGCACAAAGCCATGTTGACTCTCCCTAATAAGTTCCTGTCTATCCAAATGCTTGTAGGTTCTGTCTCTTAGTACAGGTAGTTCCAGCCTAACGAGCCGCACCATCCAACATCCCACCTGTCTAATCACAGGACAATTTACAATGACCAATTAACTGGCACATCTTTGGACTGTGGGAGGAAACTGGAGCACCTGGGGGAAACCCAATCAGTCATGGGGTGAAGAGTGTTGGAATTGCACTCCAAACTCTAACGCCCCGAACTGCACTAGAGTAACGCGAACTGCTACACTACCATGGCGCCCCAAATTGGAGATGGATTCCTGCCTCACATGGATAGATTAGAGTCATGACCCTTTATGACTGTGTTCACTACTGACGCAAAAGCCTTTCCTGCTGATTTGCTCATTTTAAAGAATGCAAATGAACAGATGAAGATCAATCAGTTTTGCAGTTAATCAATATTTAGCAAAGCCTTTCAGAACTATCGATAATTGTGTAAACTATTCCACATGAATGGTGCAGGTGAAGGCAGACGGCAACTTACTGGCAGTTCCCAAAACAAGGAATACAATTAAGTACTTTATCAATAACACTTTTTCTGTAAAATGTTATGGTAATCACCAAGAACAATGAAGGGGCGAGGGAAGGCAAGACTCACTCGATGGTGAAAGCATATACATATTTCAATAATAAATGTACTTTGAACTTCGAACTCTGGAATGAACCATGTACAATACTTCACTATTTTTGCTCACTTTTTGGCACGACTAATTTACTTTTATCAGATTCAAAAAGATCCAGAGCCACTGGTTTGTATTAGGGATAAAAATGATTCATATTGAAAGTTAACAAAAACCGCAGGCATGACCTCAAAATAACTAGCGATAAATTTATGTTGAAATTCTTTTAAATTTTTAAAATTCTTTTCAATTAATTTGAATTTAAATTCTTTCAAAATTGAAAGTTATTCCTTTTCAATTTGAGTAAAACCATTTCCACTCTGAAACAGTGAAACTTTCCTCTTCTATCCACTTTTTGTGTGTGGTAGGAACCGTGAAGGAAAGAACATGATTTTCACCAAAAATCTACATATAACTTCATAATATAAAAATTATACATGGTTATTGAGAGGAGATTTGACCAAAATAAACAAAATTATGAGGAGAGTAGTTAGGGTAAATGTAAACAGGCTTTTTCCACTGAGGTTGAGTGAGACTACAACTAGAGGTCATAGGTTAAGGGTGAAAGGTGAAATGTTTAAGGGGTACCTGAGGGTGAACTTCTTCACTCAGAGGGTGGTGACAGTGTGGAATGAGCTGCCAGTGGAAGTGGTGGATGTGGGTTTGATTTCAACTTTTAAAAGAAATTTGGATAGGTACATGGATGGAGAGGTGTGGAGGGGACAGGTTTGGGCGCAGGTTGGTGGGACCAGGCAGAGTAACAGTTTGGCATAGACTATATGGGCTGAAAGGCCCATTTATGTGCTGTAGTGATCTATAACTGTTAAATGAATAACTAGCGGTGACGCGGTCAGCTCATTGTCCCACATTGATTGACTTTTACATTCTTTTCTTTGCCCTATGGTACATGGATAGGAGCAATATTAACTAAATTATTTTGAAATTACTTTTGAATGTGACACAAGAATATGTAAAACTAAACCAGTGCTTCACATTGTTTAAATCTGTTTAACTTAAAGTGACAGATTTGTAACCAGGAAAAGCCTTTTATTTAAGTTAATTTTGCTGATTAAATTTAAAAATAAATTTGTATCCATTGTAAGATATATTGTTATTAATATAACGGTATATAAAGAGCTTTGCTAGCAGCTAATCTGGAGATCGGAAGTCTTGAGAGGAGGGGACTTCAATCAGGTCCACTACAAAAGGCAGCAACAGGTCACTACAGCAAAAAGGAGCTTTGACCAGCAACCAGTCCGTGTTTGGGATTGATTAGCAATAGCAAATTAAAGACAGGCAGAGCAAATACAGAGGCGACAGAGTGGACAGAGTCCAAGTGGTGATCTTGAGGATTCAGCTCTTCGAGGTTTCTACGAAGAGAGGCTTCAGTCACAGAAGTCAAAGAAAAGCTCTAGGTTAAGTTTATTTATATCTGCTCAGCCAGGACAGTGGAGTTGTCAGGCAGGATACTGGAATTCTCCTCTTGTGGGATATGGGAAGGCAGGGAGATCTCCAGTGTCCCCAATGACTACAACTGCGAGAAATGCATCTAGCTGCAGCTTCTAACAATCTGCATTAAGGAGTTGGAGCTGGAACTGGATGAACTCCAGGTCATTTGGGAGGCTGAGGGGGTGATAGATAGCACATACCCAGATACCCAGTCTCTTCACCCTGCTCCAACAACGCCGTCTCCGTTGGCTGGGCCACGTGCTCCGCATGTCAGATGGGAGGATCCTGAAAGACCTGCTGTACAGAACTGGCCTCCGGCAAGAGAGCACAAGGGCGGCCCCATCTTCGTTTCAAAGACGTTTGCAAGAGAGACATGAAGTCACTGAAAATGAACGTCGAGAGGCAGTAGGACATCGCAAGCAGTCGCTCTCACTGGAGGCTGGGATTACGCAGAGGTCTAAAAAGAGGAGAAGAGAAGCTGAGGCTTGCTGCTGAAGAAAAGCGCACTCGTCGGAAAAACAGCACCAAGACAACACTGGAGGACAGCGCCTTCAAGTGCAGTCGCTGCAGCCGAGACTGTCACTCCCGTGTGGGCCTCTACAGCCACAACAGACGCTGCTCTAACACAGACTGAAGCAAGACCTTCCAGGCACAGATCCATGGTCTCGCGAGACTAACAGATGTCACCATCAGATAGCATATATAGAGACGTAGTGTTACGTACCCCGTAACTGGGTTGCCAAACCAGCAGAAATGGATCACTCAGTTGGAGTCTGGAGTACTAGAACTAAGAAAGTTTTATTAAAGAAACAAGCAGCACATTAATCGAAAGGATAATAAATGCAACAATTCAACAATGATAACCACACGTGCACAGAATTAAGATAACAGCATCAATCAAGCTCTATCGTTGTCTAGGGGTAAATGACCAATTTCAAAATGACTCAAAGTTCAGTTCGCAGTAATCGTTGCCATGGCGATGGACAAGGTGGGGGAAGAGAGACAGAGAACAGGAACAACTCATCATTCAGCACAGCTTCACTCACAGACCAGCGAGATGGCTCACGAGCAACTTTTGGGGCGGGTCCTTGGTGATGTCACCTGAGGTCACCGACTGTGACCCCTCCTCCAGATGCGGTCGATCCTCTGCAGTGAACCCGGCACCCAGGCAAGGGCGGACACACACCGGGTTCCCGCTGATCGTACCTTTCCACCCTTGTCGTTGTCTGGCACTTCTCACCCACTCGTGAGAGGCGCACCGCTTCCAGGGTCTCGTTACCTCGGGTGGCGTGTGTCTCTGTCTTAGCGAACCTGTCCCTTTTTATCCCCCTGCTGGGGTATCGCCTGTCCATCACTTCAAACAGTTCAGGGTTCAAAGGGGGGAGCCGCTCCAGACAGCTCTCCCTCCCACATCCCTTCATTACACATCTCCAGACGCTGCTCCATTGTTCCTTATCTCTCCTTCCCCTGAGGGCAGGTGGCAGACCAACTGCTGATGCCACTGATGCTAGCCCAGGCCAGCAAACATCTTAATTTTATGTGTATTCTCGTAACAGTAGTTACACCCAAGGTGCAGGACACAGGTGACTAGGTAACAGTCAGGAAGGGGAAAGAGGTGAAGGAGTCAGTGCAGAGTATCCCTGTGGCCATCCCCCTCAACAACAGGTATATCACTTTGGATACAATGTGTATCCTTGGACATCAAGCTCCCAGCTATTATCTCCTTTCAGCCATGATTCAGCAATGCCTACAACATTATAACTACCAATCTGCCAAAAGTTTCTTCAGATGTATAAAGTGTACATATTGGACCACTGAAAAATGATGCTGGAGAGGTAGTAATGGGGGACAATGAAATGGTGGACGAACTGAATAAGTATTTTGCATCAGTCTTCACTGCGGAAGACACTTGCAGTATGGTGGAAGTTCCAGGTGTCAAGGGTCATGAAATGTACCATTACTAGAGAGACTTCTCTGTGGATTGTCACCTTGTTGCCGTGGAGAGGCTTGTGTGGTCCTGAGATCTTGAGAGCGATGCCGAAAACCTTGAAAAACAACAAGGCCGCTGGACTTGATGGAATACCAGCCAAGGTCCTCAAAATTGGAGGTAACTCACTTCATTATCAACTGCATCAACTTCTCATCAAGATCTGGATAAATGAAGATGTACCAGCAGACTTTAGAGACTCAGCAATCGTTACCATCTACAAAAGGAAAGGCGATCGATCCAAATACGGAAACTATCGTGGAATTTCCCTGTTGGCAACAGCAGGAAAGATGCTCACCTGCATCATGAACAATTGGCTCAAGCCTTTAGCTGAGAAGATCCTTTCGGAGACACAAGCCTGTTCTAGACCATCATGTGGAGCAATCGACGTGATCTTCACAATGCGACAACTACAAGAAAAATGTCGTGAACAACTTCAACCTTTGTACATGGCATTCATCGACCTCACCAAAGCCTTTGACTCCGTATCAAGGGAACTCCTGTGGGGTGTCCTACCACCTATGGATGCCCTGAAAAGTACATTTGAATCCTGAGACTCCTCCATGATGGCATGCTTGCCACAGTCATGGTCAGCAACAGTAACTGTGAGTCTTTTCAAGTTAGATCAGGAGTAAAACAGGGATGCGTGATTGCCCCAGCTTTGTTCACCATCTTCGTTGCGATAATCATCCATATTTTCAAGGACGACCTACCCCCAGGAATTGAAATTGTCTACAGAACAGATGGCAGACTTTTCAATCTTACCCGTCTCAAGTCCAAAACAAGACATCCACGAGTTCCCTCATCGAGTTCCAATACGCAGATGACAACAGTGTTGCAGCTCTTTCAGAAAACCACCTACAACAGATTCTGATGCCTTCAACTGTGCATACACAAAACTTGGACTTACCACCAATTCCAAGAAGACTCAGATCATCTATCAACCGTCATCAATTGAGACAAATTGGATAGAACCACCAATTCAACTTGGCGAAACAACCCTGGAAAACGTGGACCACTTTTCATATCTTGGAAGTTACCTCTCCTCCGATGTCGACCTTAATGACGAGATCTAACATCGTCTTAAATGCGCTGGAACAGCTTTTGGATGTCTCCGAACAAGGGTCTTTCATGATCGTGACATTCGAACGGACGCCAAAGTGTTAGTGTACAAAGCAGTGGTAATCCCAACGCTCCTGTATGCATCAGAAACCTGGACAACATACCAACGACATCTGAAGGCACTTGAAATGTTCCATCAACGCTGTCTTCGAAACATCTTAAATATCAGCTGGGAAGATAGAAGAACCAACGTCAGTGTGCTAAATGAAGCAAAAACAACAAGCATTGAAGCCTACATCATCAAGAACCAACTAAGATGGAGCGGTCATGTTGTTCGGATGAAAGATGAATGTCTGCTGAAACAAATCTTCTACTCCCAGCTTAAAGAAGGCAAATGTAAAAGAGGCAGACAACAGAAGAGATTCAAAGACGCCTTAAAAGCCAACATGAAGAAATATAACATCGACATCAACAATTGGAAAACCAATGCCAACTACTATTACTACTACTACGTCGACCCAGGCCTAGGGGGGCGGCGTCGGGCACGATGACGGACTCTCCACTTCTCCCTCTCCCTCATCAGTGTTCAGTTCATCTACATCATCCACTTTTTAAAAAAGGAGGGAGAGAGAAACCGGGGAATTATAGGCCAGTTAGCCTAACGTCGGTGGTGGGGAAACTGCTGGAGTCAGTTATCAAGGATGTGATAACAGCACATTTCGAAAGCGGTGAAATGATCGGACAAAGTCAGCATGGATTTGTGAAAGGAAAATCGTGTCTGACGAATCTCATAGAATTTTTTGAGGATGTAACTAGTAGAGTGGATAGGGGAGAACCAGTGGATGTTGTATATTTGGATTTTCAAAAGGCTTTTGACAAGGTCCCACACAGGAGATTAGTGTGCAAACTTAAAGCACACGGTATTGGGGCTAAGGTATTGGTGTGGGTGGAGAATTGGTTAGCAGACAGGAAGCAAAGAGTGGGAATAAACGGGACCTTTTCAGAATGGCAGGCGGTAACTAGTGGGGTACCGCAAGGCTCAGTGCTGGGACCCCAGTTGTTTACAATATATATTAATGACTTGGATGAGGGAATTAAATGCAGCATCTCCAAGTTTGCGGATGACACGAAGCTGGGTGGCAGTGTTAGCAGTGAGGAGGATGCTAAGAGGATGCAGGGTGACTTGGATAGGTTGGGTGAGTGGGCAAACTCATGGCAGATGCAATTTAATGTGGATAAATGTGAAGTTATCCACTTTGGTGGCAAAAATAGGAAAACAGATTATTATCTGAATGGTGGCCGATTAAGAAAAGGGGAGGTGCAACGAGACCTGGGTGTCATTATACACCAGTCATTGAAAGTGGGCATGCAGGTACAGCAGGAGGTGAAAAAGGCGAATGGTATGCTGGCATTCATAGCGAGAGGATTCGAGTACAGGAGCAGGGAGGTACTACTGCAGTTGTACAAGGCCTTGGTGAGACCACACCTGGAGTATTGTGTGCAGTTTTGGTCCCCTAATCTGAGGAAAGACATCTTTGCCATAGAAGGAGTACAAAGAAGGTTCACCAGATTGATTCCTGGGATGGCAGGACTTTCATATGAAGAAAGACTGGATGAACTGGGCTTGTACTCGTTGGAATTTAGAAGATTGAGGGGGGATCTGATTGAAACGTATAAGATCCTAAAGGGATTGGACAGGCTAGATGCGGGAAGATTGTTCCCGGTGTTGGGGAGGTCCAGAACGAGGGGTCACAGTTTGAGGATAGAGGGGAAGCCTTTTAGGACCGAGATTAGGAAAAACTTCTTCACACAGAGAGTGGTGAATCTGTGGAATTCTCTGCTACAGGAAACTGTTGAGGCCAGTTCATTAGCTATGTTTAAAAGGAAGTTAGATATGGCCCTTGTGGCTACAGGGGTCAGGGGGTATGGAGGGAAGGCAGGGTTCTGAGTTGGATGATCAGCCATGATCATAATAAATGGCGGTGCAGGCTCGAAGGGCCGAATGGCCTACTCCTGCACCTATTTTCTATGTTTCTATGTTTCTATTATCCGTGCCACTGTCTTCTAGGAGCATATTGACCATAGTCTTGGGAGGGTGCCCAGGGTTCATCCTCCCGTGCTTGGGCTCCCATATGATGACTAGGCTGGCAGGTAGCTCGGGGTGGCGTAAACAGTGCCCCGCTAGTTGCAGTCTTCTCGCCTCGACTTTAGTGGTGAGCATCAGTAGGTTGCTATAGAGCTCGATGTTCATCATGTGCTGTTGCCAACTCACGTCAAGAACCATCTGGAGCATTTGTGTATAGCCACGACAACGACTAGAGAGAAGATTCTTAAGGAACTTAGGTAAGTCACCTGGACCAGATAGTCTACACCCCGGGGTTCTGAAAGAGGTGACTGAAGAGATTGTGGAGTAATGATCTTTCAAGAATCACAAAATTATGGAATAGCTCTGGAAGACTGGAAAATTGCAAATGTCACTTCCACTCTTGAAGAAGAGAGAGATGCAGAAGAAAGGAAACTATTGGCCAGTTACTCTGACCTCAGAGGTTGGGTAGATATTGGAATCGATTATTAAGGATGATGATTCAGAGTACTTGGACGCACATGATAAAATAAGCCTTAGTCAGCATGGTTGCCTCAAGGGAAAATCTTCCCTGACAAATCTGTTGGACTTATCTGAAGAAACAACAAACAGGATAGACAAAGGAGAATCGGTTATGTTGTGTACTTGGATTTTCAGAAGGCCTTTGACAAGGTGCCACACATGAAGCAGCTGAACAAGCTATGAGCCCCTGGTATTACAGGAAAGATTCCAGCATGGATAAAGCAGTGGCTGATTGGAAGGAGGCAAAGAGTGAGAATAAAGGGAACCTTTTCTGATTGGGTGCTGGTGACTAGTGGTGTTCCTCAGGGGTCTGTGTTGGGACTGATTTGTATTAATGATTTGGATGATGGCTTTGTTGCAGAGTTTCCAGACAATACGAAGATAGGTGGAGGGGCAGGTACTTTTGAGGTAGTAGAGATGCCACACGAGGTCTTAGACAAATTAGAAGAATGGACAGAGAAATGGCAGATGGAATACAGTGTTGGGAATTGTATGGTCATGCACTTTGGGGGAAGAAATGAAATGCTTAACTATCTTCTAAATGGAGAGAAAATACTAAAAACTGAGGCACAAAGGGATTTAGGAATCCTTGTGCAGGATTCCCTAAAGGTTCATTTGCAGGTTGAGTCTGTGGTGAGGAAGGCAAACACAGTGTTAGCATTCATTTCAAGAAGACCAGAATTTAAAAGCAAAGATGTAATGTTGAGACTTGATAAAGCACTGGGGAGGCCTCACTTGGAGTATTGAGGGCAGTTTTGTGCCCCTTATCTTAGAAATGATGTGCTGAAACTGGAGAAGATTCAAAGGAGGTTCATGAAAATGTTTCCAGGATTGAACAGCTTGTCATATGAAGAGCTTTTCATGGCTCCGGCCTGTATTCACTAGAGTTTGGAAGAATGAGGGGTGACCTCATTGAAACCTATCGAATGGTGAAAGGCCTTGATAGAATGGATGTGGAGAGGATGTTTCCTATGGTGGGAGAGTCTAAGACAAAAGGACACAGCCTCAGAAAAGAGGAGCTTCCTTTTAGGATGGAGATGACAAGTAATTTTCTCAGCCAGAGGGAGGTAAATCTGTGCAATTCTTTGCCACAGACAGCTGTGCAGGCTAAGTCTGTATGTATATTTAAGGCAGAGGTTGACAGATTTTTTATTGGTCAGGGCATGAAAGGATATGGAGAGAAGGCAGGAGATTGGGGCTGACAGAAAAATTGGATCAGCAATAATGAAGTGGTGGAGCAGACTCGATGGGCTAATTGGCCGAATTCTGCTCCTATGGGTAATGGTCTTATTATGGTCTCATATATCTATATATCAAAACATAGAAAAATCTACAGCACAATACAGGCCTTTCGGCCCACAAAGCTGTGCCAAACATGTCCTTACCTTAGAAATTACCTATGTTTACCCATAGCCTGCTATTTTTCTAAGCTCCAAGTACATATCCAGGAGTTCCTTAAAAGACCCTATCATATCCACTTCCACCACCATCACCGACAGCCCATTCCACGCATTCACCACTTAGCTCTGACATCTCCTCTGTATCTACTTCCAAGCACCTTAAAACTGTGCCCTCTTGTCCTAGCCATTTCAGCCCTGGGAAAAAGCCTCTGACTATCCACACAATGAATGCCTCTCATCATCTTAAGAACCTCTATCAAGTCATGTCTTATCCTCCAACGCTCCAAGGAGAAAAGGCTGAGGTCACTCAACCTATTCTCATAAGGCATGCTCCTCAATCCAGGCAGCATCCTTGTAAATCTCCTCTGCACCCTTTCTATGGTTTCCACAACCTTCCTGTAGTGAGGAGACCAGAACTGACCACAGTACTCCAAGTGGGGTCTGACCAGGGTCCTGTATAGCTGCAACATTACCTCTCAGCTCCTAAACTCAGTCCCATGGTTGATGAAGGCCAATGCACCATATGCCTTCTTAACCACACAGTCAACCTGTGCAGCAGCTTTAAGTGTACTATAGACTTGGACCCCAAGATCCCTCTGATCCTCCACGCTGCCAAGAGTCTTACCATTAATACTATATTCTACCATCATATTTGACCTACCAAAATGAACCACCTCACACTTATCTGGGTTGAACTCCATCTGCCACTTCTCAGCCCAGTTTTGCATCCTATCAACATCCCGCTGTAACTTCTGACAACCCTCCACACTATCCACAACACCTCCAACCTTTGTGTCATCAGCAAATTTACTAACCCATCCCTTCACTTCCTCATCATATACATGACACTAAATCGCTAAATTTGGTGGAGTTGTGTATCATGTAGAAGATTGCCGTAGATTACTCGAAGCGCAGCCAGATCATGCTCTCTTCTCACTGCTGCCATCAGGAAGGAGGTACAGGAGCCTCAGGACTCACTCCACCAGGTTCAGGAACAGTTATTACCTCTCAATCATCAGGCTGTTGAATCAGAGGGGAAAACTTCACTCAACCCAACACTGAGTGTTCCCACTAAATACAGGCTCATGTTCTCAATATTTATTGCTGATTTATTTATTAATATTATTTCTTTTTTTTAATCTTTGTATTTGCATAGTTTGCTGTATTTCACAGTTGGGTGTGTGGGGTGTCTTTCAGTGATTCTATTGTGACTATTGGATTTATTGAGAACACCCCAAAAAATGAATCTCAGGTAACATGTCTGCACTTTGATAATAAATTTACTTGGAACTTTGAACATTGGCAAGATGCAGAGCTACAAAGCGGCAGATGGAGTTCAACCCGCAAAAGTGTGAAGTGATTCCAAGTTCAAAGTTCAAAGTTGGAAGGTTGAATTTGAAGGTAACATACAGGATTGATAGTAGGATTCTTAAGAGTGTGGCTGAACAGTGGGATCTTGGCTTCCATGACCACAGATCCCTGAAAGTTACAGTACGAGTTGATAGGGTTGATAAGGAGCAATATGGTGTGCTGGCCTTTGTTATTTGCAGGGATTGTGTTGAAGAAATGTGTGGTTATGTTGCAGTTCTACAAAACCCTAGTTTGGCCACACTTGGAATATTATGCTTGGTTCTGGTTTACCTCATTATGGGAAGCATGTGGAAGCTTTAGAGAGGGTGCAGAGGAGATTTACCTGGATGCTTCCTGGATTAGAGAGCAAGTTGAGCAAACTAGGGCTTTGCTCTCTGTAGTGAAGGAGGATGAGAAGTGACTTGACAGAGGTGTACAAGATGATAAGAGGCATTGTTAGAGTCAAGAGGCAGCATTATGTTCCCAGGCTGACAATGGCTAATACTGAACTTGAATCACAGAGTCTGCTTGACAACTGTGGCATGGCTTGAATGCTATTACCTTCCGCTAAGCAAAGCCAAACAGCATGAAGAACAACAAGGTTGCAATCTCAGATGAGCTCAATGCTTTTGACGCTTGCTTTGACTGACCTTCAAGAGCCCCCGTTGACCCCGTGATTTCAGACTCTGCGGCAGTTCTCTGTGAGAACATCTCTCAGGAGGGTGAACCCATGGAAAGCATCTGTCCCCCATGGGGTACCATCCAAGTTCTAATGTGGACCAAAGAGCAACTTTCATCTTAGTGGAGTAGACCAAGAATGTATCATTAAATCACTCTTACATGTAGAAGCATGTAAAATGATTAAAATTGAAATAAATGTTAATATGAATACATAAAAATACTTAGAAATAATTTAAAAACAGAAACCTATAGCAAAATAATTTAAAACAAACAAGCCCCTTTACTTTGTAATCCAAAGCTCGAAAGTTCCCATCAAAATTAATGGCTTTGCCAGGTCTGGCTTGGCTTAGGCAGTTCTTCAGCTTCGTGCCGGGGAAGACTGGGCCCCTCTGTCGGGCTCTCCAGGGAGTCCAGCTGCGGGCGAACTGATGGATGATCTCCCCGTATCTGTCAAAATGTCCCACACTCTCAGTGCACGCACGCAGGTCCAGGACTTACTTCTGCTGGATTGGCGGATTGCTGGCAGCTCTTCCGGAGAGCACTGGCATGACGGTAAACCTTTGCGGAGAATGTGCATCACTGGCAGCTCTTCCAGAGAGCACTGGCATGATGGTAAACCTTTGCAGAGAGTGTGGACACACTTTTAAGAACTGAAAAGGGAAGTTGGATGCTTCTTGTCAGTAGCCAATATAACAAAGTATAGATGAAACATTGGGCAATGTATCTTGAGCTCACTGGACTTCCTGACAATGGCTTTGATCTTCGCAGAAGGAAAATTTCCAAAAGTGGTTTTCCAGATTTAGTCTGAGGTTTTGTTGTTGCCTCTCTAAGGTTTTTACCTGTCCGATGGGAACACTGGGGTTCCTGATGTTAAGCTGCAACAAGGGAAGATGAGCCAGCTGGTCTTTTTTCAAGTCTCAGTTTCATATGTTCTTGTTCATACGCCTTGGTTATACTCTCTGGTACTAATGGAGGTTTTGATATTCCTTTAAGTGAAATTCAATCATCCCTATTCGATTTGGTTTAAATTAAAATCACAGGCTCTCCGTTCATTTAAAAATGAATTTTATTTGGAGATACAGCACAGCCCTTACGGGCCATGGAGCCACACTGCCCAGCAATTTCCGATTTAACCCTCATCTAATCACAGGACAATTTATAATGACTAATTCACCTACATCCTTTGGACTGTGGGAGGAAACTGGAGCACCCAGAGAAAACCCACACACTCCACGGGGAGAATGTATGGTGCAGGCGTTGAACTCGGAACTCTGGAATGCCCTGAGCTACAATGACATCACGCAGACCGCTACGCTACCACGGCCACGGCGTCCATCTGCAAGTAGAACCTGAGCAATGGCTTGCCTGCAGGAGACATCCGTCTCACAGCTTTACAACGTGTCTCTTAATGTACTGAAATATATATCATTTATAACAAGAAAGCTAGACTAATACTAAAGTCGTAAACCTCAAAATCAGAATCAAATTCTCAAATATGTAATAAAGTATGATTGGACTGTTTTATTCTGCTATTGATTCATGTTTTTTTTTCTTATTTTCTTGGCTTTCCTGTTCTGTGTCATTGTTACTTCCTCATTTCTGGCAAAGATTCCTCCCCTGGTTCAGTGACATCCTGTTAGTGATCCAAGCATTGTGCTTTTATGTAAATTGAATGTACAGCTGTACATTTGCCCATACTGTACTTAGGCAAATATATATAGCTAGAGTGCCTAAGTCTTCTACACTGTACTGTATTTGTCAACATGGAGCGGAGAGTGAGTCTGTAAATCTGGTGGGAGCAAAGGATATTGGGAACAGTGAGGGTGGAGTGCCGCAGGAATAGTGTGGGACAGGTGGCAGAGAAGAACTGGCAGGGTGGGGAGGGTGATGTGGGTGCAGACACACCCAGCCCTGAGACACCGGGCAAGGTCATTTGATTCCAACAATTGGTTTATTGATCATTACAGAATATCTCTCTGATGCTTCCCGCTCCCTCCCCTCTCCCTTCCCCGTTTCCCAAACATGATTCCCGTCTCCATGCCCCCTTCCCACTCTCGGTCCACAATAGAGACCCATATCAGAATCAGGTTATCATCACTCACACATCTCATGAATGTTGTCTTTTTTTGTGTCAGAAGTACAATGCAGTACATAGAATTACTACAGTACTGAGCAAAGGTCTGTGGCACCCGAGAGATATTCAGTGCCATGAAAAAGTTTGGGCACCCCTTGTCAAAATCTCTGTTACTCTGAATAGCTAAGCGAGTAAAAGATGAACTGATTTCCAAAAGGCATAAAGTTAAAGATGACACATTTCTTTAATATTTTAAGCAAGAAAAATTTTTTATTTCCATCTTTTACAGTTTCAAAATAACAAAAAAGGAAAAGGGCCTGAAGCACAAGTTTGGGCACCCTGCGTGGTCAGTACTTAGTAACACCCCCTTTGGCAAGTATCACAGCTTGTAAACACTTTCTGTAGCTGGCTAAGAGTCTTTCAATTCTTGTTTGGGGGATTTTCGCCCATTCTTCCTTGCAAAAGGCTTCTAGTTCTGTGAGATTCTTGGGCCGTCTTGCATGCACTGCTCTTTTGAGGTCTATCCACAGATTCTCGATGATGTTTAGGTCTGGGGACTGTGAGGGCCATGGCAAAACTTTCAACTTGTGCCTCTTGAGGTAGTCCATTGTGGATTTTGAGGTGTGTTTAGGATCATTATCCTGTTGTAGAAGCCATCCTCTTTTCATCTTCGGCTTTTTTACAGACAGCGTGATGTTTGCTTCCAGAATTTGCTATATTTAATTGAATTCATTCTTCCCTCTACCAGTGAAATGTTCCCCGTGCCACTGGCTGCAACACAAGCCCAAAGCATGATCGATCCACCCCCGTGCTTAACAGTTGGAGAGGGGTTCTTTTCATGAAATTCTGCACCCTTTTTTCTCCAAACATACCTTTGCTCATTGCAGCCAAAAAGTTCTATTTTAACTTCATCAGTCCACAGGACTTGTTTCCAAAATGCATCAGGCTTGTTTAGATGTTCCTTGAGACCATAAGACATAGGAGCAGAACTTGGCCATTTGGCCCCTCGAATCTGCTCTACCATTTATTTATTTTCTCTCGTAACCCCATTCTACTGCCTTCTCCTCTTGACCTTTGACGTCCTTACTAATCAAGAACCTGTCAATCTCTGCTTTAAATACACCCAATGACCTGGCCTCCACAGCCGTCTGCGACAATGAATTCCACAGATTCATCACCCTCTGGTAAAGAAATTTCTTCTCATCGTTGTTCTAAATGGATATCTCTCTATTCTGAGGCTGTGTCCTCTGGTCCTGGACTCCCCCACTATAGGGAACATCCTCTCCACCTCCACTCTGTGAGTTCTCTCACTATTCAGTAGGCTTCAATGAGATCCACCACCCCCACTCATTCTTCTAAATTCCAACGAGTACAAACCCAGAAAAGCATCATTCTCTCTGTAAAAAATACACACTAACTCTGTTAACCTGATTGCAGATTCTGATTGTTTTCAACTCCCCCCTCCATGGAAAACTTCCTTTCCACATCTACTCTGTCTAGGCCTTTCAACATTCGAAAGGTTTCAAAGAGATCCCCCCTCATCCTTCTAAATTCCAGTGAGTACAGACCCAGAGCCATCAAACATTCCTCATATGATAACCCTTTCATTCCTGGAATCATCCTTGTGAACCTCCTCTGAACCCTCTCCAATGACAACACATCCTTTCTTAGATGAGCCCAATTTACAATACTCAAGGTGAGGTCTCATAAAACCTCAGCATCACATCCCTGCTCTTGTACTCTAGACCGCTTGAAATTAATGCTAACATTGCATTCACCTTCCTCATCATTGACGCTATCTGCAAGTTAACCTCTAGGGTATTCTGCACAAGTACTCGTAGGTCCCTTTGCTTCTCAGTTGTTTGGATTTTCTCACCGTTTAGAAAATAGTCTGCACCTTTACTTCTACCAAAGTGCATGACCATGCATTTTCCAACATTGTATTTCATTTGCCACTTTCTCGTCCATTCTCCTAACCTGTCTAAGTCCTTCTGCAGCCTACCTGTTTCCTCAACACTACCTATTCCTCCAGGATTCTTCAAATCATCTGCAAACTTGGCAACAAAGCCATCTATTCCATCATCTAAATCATTGATATATAACATAAAAGTCTAAAAATTCCCTCTTTGAAGTCCAGCACCAACCTGATTTTCCCAATCTACCTGCATATTGAAGTCCCCCATGACTATTATAACATTGCTCTTTCGGCATGCATTTTCTATCTCCTGTTGTAAGAGGTAGACCACATCCATTGCTACTGCTTGGGGTCTGTATACAACTCCCATCAGAGACTTTTTACCCATGCATTCCTTAGCTCTACTCACAAAGATTCAACACCTTCAGACCCTATGTCACCTCTTTCTAGTGATTGGATTTCACTTTCTACCAAAAGGGCAATGCTACTCCCTGCCTTCCTGCCTGACCCTTCGATACAATGTGTATCCATGGACATTAAGCTCCCAGTTATAATCTTCTTTCAGCCATGATTCAGTGATGCGTACAACATCGTACATGCCAATCTGTAACTGTGCTACAAGTTCATCTACCTTATTCTGTATACTGTACGTAAGCAAATATAAAGCCTTCAGTACTGTATTCCCCTTTTTCGATTTTAACTGCTTTTTACATTGCCCTCATCCTGTTGACTGCAATTTTGCCCCTTCATCAGCCTTTCCTTGCTAGAAGCCTCGCTACCCATTGCCTCTCTTCGTAAACCAGCTACCTCATCTTCAGCACTATCATTTTGGTTCCCACCCGCACAAATCCTGCCAACCTGCCCACAAGACATTGGACCCCCTTAAGTTCAGGTGCAACCCATCCCTTTTGAAAAGGTCATATCTTCCCCAGAAGAGATCCCAGTGATCCATAAATCTGAACCCCTGCCCCTGCACCAGGGTCTCATCCCGCATTTCCTGGCAAATCATCCTATTCTTACCCTCACTGGCACGTGGCACAGGCAGCAATCCAGAGATTACTATCCTGGAGGTCCTGTTTCTCATCTTTCTACCTAGCTCCCTAGAATCTCCTCTCAGGCCCTCCTCAGCTTGTCTATCTATATCATTGGTGCCTATATGTACCAAGAATTTTGGCTGCTCACCCTCACCCTCGAGAATGCCATGGACATGATCCAAGACGTTGCTGACCTAGGCACCAGGGAGGAAACATACATTCCTGGTGTCTCTATCGTGCCCGCAGAGTCTTGTCTCTGTTCCTCTGAGTAAGGAATCTCCTATCAGCACTGCAGTCTCCTTCACCTCTGTTCTTCTGAGTCACAGCACCAGACTCAATGCCAGAGACCCAGTCACTGTGGCTCCCACTGGGAGGTCATCCACCTCAACAATATTTAAAGTTGTATACTTATTGAGGGGAATGGCCATAGGTGTACTCTGCACTGGTTGTGCATTTCCCGCCCTTCTCCTGACAGTCACCCAGTTACCTGTCTCCTGCAAACATGAGGGAATCTGCAGATGCTGGAATTTCAAACAACGCACATAAAAATTACTGATGAACGCAGCAGGCCAGGCAGCATCTCTAGGAAGAGGGACAGTCGACGCTTTGGGCCGAGACCCTTCGTCAGGACTAACTGAAGGAAGAGCTAGTAAGAGATTTGAAAGTGGGAGGGGGAGGAGGAGATCTGAAATGATAGGAGAAGATAGGAGGAGGAGGGATGGAGCCAAGAGCTCGACAGGAGATTGGCAAAAGGGGTACGAGAGGAACATGGAACAGGAGGCCCAGGGAGAAGGAAAAAGGGGAGTGGGGTAAAACCCAGAGGATGGGCAAGGGGTATAGTCAGAGGGACAGAGGGAGAAAAAGGAGAGAGAGAGAAAGAATGTGTGTATATAAATAAATAACGGATGGGTTACGAGGGGGAGGTGGGGCATTAGCGGAAGTTAGAGAAGTCAATGTTCATGCCATCAGGTTGGAGGCTACCCAGACGGAATATAAGGTGTTGTTCCTCCAACCTGAGTGTGGCTTCATCTTTACAATAGAGGAGGCCGTGGATAGACATATCAGAATGGGAATGGGACGTGGAATTAAAATGTGTGGCCACTGGGAGATCCTGCTTTCTCTGGCGGACAGAGCATAGGTGTTCAGCAAAATGGTCTCCCAGTCTATGAGAGAGAGTGCAGGAGTTCTCTAGAAAGTTGCCTAGATGGAAGGGTACTACACTCAGTGGCCAGTTTATTAGGTACACCTTACACCTGCTTGTTTATGCGAATATCTAATCAGCCAATCATGTGGCAGCAACTCAGTGCATAAAAGCATGCAGACATGGACAAGAGGTCCAGTTGCTAACAAGAGAAAGTCTGCAGGTGCTGGAAATCCGAGCAACACACTCAAAATGCTGGAGGAACTCAGCAGGCCAGGCAGCATCTATGGAAAAAAGTACAGGTGCAGTTGTCATTTCAGGCCAAGACCCTTCAACAGAACTATTGTTGCTTTCAACAGGTTCAGTTGTTGTTCAGTCCAACCATCAGAATGGAGAAGAAATGTGATCTAAGTAACTTTGATCATGAAATGATTGTTGATGCCAGACTGAATGGTTTGTTTATCTCAGAAACTGCTGATCTCCTGGGATTTTCACACACAACAGTCTCTAGAGTTTACAGACAACGGAGTGAAAATAGGGAAAAACATCCAGTGAGCAGCAGTTCTGTGAGTGAAAAAGTCTTGTTAATGAGAGAAGTCAGAGCAGAATGACTAGACTGATTCAAGCTATTGGGAGGGTGACAGGAACTCAGATAACCATGGTCACAACAGTGATGTGCAGAAGAGCATCTCTGAATGCACAATTTGTTGAACCTTGAAGTGGATGGGCTACAACAGCAGAAGACCATGAACATACACTCAGTGGCCACTCCATTAGGTACAGGAGGTAACGAATAAAGTGGCCACTGTGCATATGATCAAAAGTTTCACTTTGTCTTTTACAATGAAGAAAAATGACAAAACTAGGAACCATATTATGTCACAATAATGTACGTGGGAAGATGAAAGGGGAGGTGAAAAAGTTGACTATTAAAGATGTGCAACACACATCAAAGTTGCTGGTGAACGCATCAGGTCAGGCAGCATCTCTAGGAAGAGGTACAGTCGACGTTTCAGGCTGGGACCCTTCGTCAGGACTCATCCTTTTTTCGACTCCCTTGTCCATTCGTCCCCCCGCCCCCCATCCCTCCCCACTGATCTCCCTCCTGGCACTTATCCTTTTTTACGCTTTCTTATTAAAGATGTGTCTCTTTTGCACAGTGCACACTGTGTAAAGTTCAGACAGACAGAGCTATGTGTCAGATGGATCTCAGCACCACCCAGCTCATGAGGAACGGCAGACAGGAATTCCACAAAGGCTTATCTCAATCAGATCTACTTAGAGGATGAAGGGCAATGGTCATCTCTGCAAAGATGAGACTTTCGCCAGTAGCCAGGATTAGTGTTTAATGTCAGCCTCTTGAGGAAAAAGTAACTACAACTATATTTAACAACGGACATCCAAAACAGCAAAATTAAAGGTAGCAAAGAGAAAAAAAGTGAAGACAAGTCAAAGTTCAAAGTAAATTAATTATCAAAGTACATATATGTCACAATATACAACCACCCTGAGATTTATTTTCTTGTGAGCATTCAGAGAAAATCCAAGAAACACAATAGAATCAATGAAAGACTGCACCCAGTAGGACTGGCAAATAACCAATGGGTAAAATATAGCAAACTATGCAAATACAGAAGGAAAAAAAATTACAATAAGAAGAAAATAAGCAATAAATATCGAGAACATGAGATAAAGAATTCTTGAAAGTGAGTCAGTAGTTTGTTGGAACATTTCAGTGGTGGGACAAGTGAACTGAATGAGGTTATCCCTTCTGGTTCAAGAACCTGATGATTAAATTGTTCCTAAACCTGATGGTGTGAGTCCTGAGGCTCCTGAACCTTTATCTTGATGGCAGCAGCAAGAAGAGAGCATGTCTGATGTGATGAGGGGCCCGGATGATGGATGCTGCTTTCCTGCCACAGCGTTGATACTGATGTGTTCGGAAACAGCTTTTCTCCTCCACCAATGGACAATGAGCTCATGAACACTATACCACTACTTAATTTTCTTTTACCATATATACTTCTTATTGTAATTTATAGTTTTAATTATTATGTATTGCAAGGTAATGCTGCTGCAAATGACAAATTTTGTGATGTAGGCTATGATATTAAATCTGATTCTGATTACAAACGCATGTAAATTTCTGCTTAGAACTGCTTAGAATTTCCCTAGCGCATAGCCCTCGATATTTCTAAGCTCCATGTACCTATCTAAGAGGCTCTTAAAAAAACCCTTTGTATCCGCCTCTACCACCTTCATCGGCAGTGCATTCCATGCACTCACCAGTCTCTGTGTGAAAAACCTACCTCTGACATCCCCTCTGTACCTAATTCCAAGCACCTTAAAACTATGCATCCTCGTGTTAGCTATTTCAGACCTAGGAAAAAACCTCTGGCTATCCACATGATCAATGCCTCTCATATTCTTATACACCTCTGACAGATCACCTCTCATCGTCAGTTGCTCAAAGAGAAAAGACCAAGTTCACTCAATTTATTCTCATTCCAATTCTTATTCCAATCCAGGCAACATCCTTGTAAATCTCCTCTGCACTCTCTCTATAGTATCCACATCCTTCCTGTAGTGAGGTGAACGCAGTATTCCAAATGGGGTACAACTAAGGTCTTATATAGCTGTAACATTACCTCACAGCTCTTGAACTCAATCCCACCCCTGATGAAGGCCAACACACCATACGCCTTCTTAACAACACTGTTAACCTGCACAGCTGCTTTGAGTGTCCTATGGACATGGAACCCAAGATCTCTCAGATCCTCCACATTGCCAAGAGTCTTACCATTTATATTATATTCTGTCTTCAAATTGGACCTACCAAAATGAACCACTTCACACTTATCTGGGTTGAACTCCATCTGCCACTTCTCAGCCCAGTTCTGCATTCTATCAATGTCCCGCTGTAACCTCTGACAACCCTCTAGATTATCCACAACACCCCCAACCTTTCTGTCGTTGGCAAGCCCTTCTACTTCCTCATCCAGGTCATTTATAAAACTCTTGTTTTTAAAATGCCTCAATGGTCTGGGACCGGACTACAGCACAGAATGGTTTTCATTTTATAATCCTACCCGAGCTCTCAAGTTTTCTTCTGCTGGTCCCTTAAATTTAAACAATCTCCCTCAAAAGATAATTAACAGGTTAGCTTTTTTGAACTGCACTCCGAAGTGGAACTCAATCCCTAAAACTATAAGGGATGCAGACTCAGTTGACACTTTTAAATGTCAGCTCAAAACCTATTTATTTAATTTTGCTTTTAACAAACATCTTTTTGACTTTTATTTCCATGTTTGCACTTTATCCCATTGTGAACTGCATCAACTGTATGAAATGTGCTGTATAAATTAAGTTATTATTATTTATATAAATTGTAGTTATACTTACAAACTTCACATGTACACACACATAGTGTGCAGATAGGAATTATTAAACCAAGTGTGCTAATGTTTCCTTTGAAACGGAGATGATTTAGAATGAGGTCATGGGTTTGGTCTTCATGATAAATCATTCTAGGCTGTAGGTTTTTACGTATGTGGTCCCTAAATGGTTTTGACAGTCTGTTGATTCAGTTTTTCCAGACTTATAGACCTTTTCCTTTTGATCTATTAATTTTCAAATGAAAGAGGAAATATACAAAATCTTATAAAAGTTTATCCTATCAGATGTAATTTGAACCTTTACCGTATCTGGAGTTTTTTTCTTGTAAATCATTTTAAATGAAAAAATCGATACATTGAAGCTATTCTCTTCATTCAGTCTTATATACAGCCAGTCTGCAAAACACTAACAAGTTCTGAAAGAAAGTTAAAAAGGGAATTTTCTGCCAGGTTGTCAGTGTTCTCCGATTACCCAGTTGATGTTGTGGATTGTGCATTTACTGTTCTGGTGCTTTGTTCTGTATAAGTGGGGGTATTAATGTGACTCCTTCTGAATAGGCTGGAATGACAGAGCCTTAAACGTGAGAACTGTGTGTTTTAGACTCTTATTGTGCTTGGAGAGAAGTTAATTAGGAAGCGAAACCTTAGGTAGTTGACAGTGTGCTTTGTTGGCCGCTAGATCACTGTGACAAATACCACTGAAAGCCACTTCATTTTTTTTTGTAAGCAGAGATGTTAGGAATTTGAACAAAAATGCATTTGTGAAGATCTGCATTTCATCTGTGTCTAACTGCATGGGAAAGAGCGCTAATGACTTGTTTTAATAAAGTTTGGTGATAAAACATTCATCAACAGCCTCTTCTCTGGTTTCATTGCTCGCTAAGGAGGCTTTCATCCTGCTAAGGTCCATTATGCAAACCAGTGCATGATAACTTTGATGTTTTTGAGCAGCAGACCCCGGCCATTCTAGTCTGAGTCAACAAAGCACTTAAGGTATAATAGGCATATCTGGTGATTACACCAGCAAGTCCATTTCATATTAATATTACAAAGCAGTCAGTTCCATAAAACAAATCAATCTGTTTTAATATTTTTAAATGTAAATTATGTACATGTGTTTACTTTTAATGCTGTTGCAATTAAATAATCCTAGAAGAGGTTGGCATTGGGTTAAGAACAGTCTCATTCCATCATGGCTGACTCCATTCCACTTCAGCCTATTGACTATGCCCACCATTCCATCATTCTACTATTTTTGATGTTTCTTATTGTACATATGATTTTTTTGTGTTCTGTCGCTGAGCAACAGTGAACCATCTGATTGGCCGATCAGAGTTCTCTTTGGGAACTAGTTGACTTGATCAGCATTTCTGATCTGGCTATTGTTCACGATTGCACTTAATAAAAAAAATGGCTGGCTCTATTCTAGTTTGGCCTGTCGAGTATGCCTGCCATTCCATCATGGCTGACTGATTATCTCTCTCAACTCCATTCTCCTGAATTCTCCCTGTAACCTTTGACATAGTGACTAATCAAGAACATATCAACCACCACTTCAAAATACCCAGTGATTTCTCCCTGCACCCTTTCATGCTCTGACTAATCCAGAACCTATCAACCTCTGCGTTATACCCAATGCCTTGGCCTCCATAGCTGTTGGTGCCAATGTATTCCACAGTCTCACCACCTTCTCATTTCTGTTTTAAATGGGCGTTCCTATATTCTGAGGCTGTGTCCTCTGGTTCTAGACTCCTCCACTACAGAAAATTCCTCTCCACATCCAATCAATTTCAATGAGAGCCCCCCTCATTCTTGTAACGTCCAATAAATACAGGCTCAGAGCCATCAAACATTCTTCATACTTTAACCCTTTCATTCCCTGAATCATTCTTGTGAACCTGCTCTGGACTTCCTTCAAAGCCAACACATCTTTTCTTAGATAAGGAGCGAAACTTGTTCACAATACTCCAAATGTAGTCAAACCAGTGCCTTATGAAGCCGCAACATTACTTCCTTGCTTTTATATTCTAGTCCTCTGAAAATGAATGCTAATATTCTATTTGCCTTCCTCACCATCGACTCAACCTGCAAATTAACCTTTAGTGAATCCTGCATGAAAACTCCAAGTTCCTTTGCACCACAGAGTTTTTTCAGTTTTCTCTATGTGTAGAAAATAGTCCAAGCATTTATCCCTTCTGCCAAAGTGCATGACCACACACTTCCAGACACTATATTCAATCTGCCACTTCTTTGCACATTCTCCCAATCTCGAAACATAGAAACATAGAAAAATCTACAGTACAATACAGGCCCTTTGGCCCACAAAGCTGTGCCGAACATGTCCCTACCTTAGAAATTACCTAGGGTTACGCACAACCCACTATTTTTCTAAGGTCCGTGTACCTATGCAGGACTCTTTTAAAAGATCCTATTGTATCCGCTTGCACTACCGTCACTGGCAGTGCATTCCACGCACTCACCACTCTCTGTGAGAAAAACTTACCTCTGACATCTCCTCTGTAACCTACTTCCAAGCACCTTAAAACTGTGTCCTCTCGTGTTAGTCATTTCAGCCCTGGGAAAAAGCCTCCGACTATCCACACGATCAATGCCTCTCATTACCTTGTACGCCTCTATCAGGTCACCTCTCATCCTCCGTCGCTCCAAGGAGAAAAGACCGAGTTCACTCAACCTATCCTCATAAGGCATGCTCCCCAATCCAGGCAACATCCTTGTACATCTCCTCTTCACTCTTTCTATGGTTTCCACATCCTTCCTGTAGTGAGGCGACCAGAACTGAGCACAGTACTCCAAGTGGGGTCTGACCAGGGTCCTGTATAGCTGCAACATTACCTCCTGGCTCCCAAACTCAATCCCACAATTGATGAAGGCTAATGCACCGTATGCCTTCTTAACCACAGAGTCAACCTGCGTAGCAGCTTTGAGTGTCCTATGGACTCGAACCCCAAGATCCCTCTGATCCTCCACACTGCCAAGAGTTTTACCATTAATGCTATATTCTGCCATCATATTTGACCTAACAAAGTGAAACACCTCACACTTATCTGGGTTGAACTCCACCTGCCACTTCTCAGACCAGTTTTGCATCCTATCGATGTCCCGTTGTAACCTCTGACAGCCCTCCACACTATCCACAACACCATCAACCTTTGTGTCATCAGAAAATTTACTAACCCATCCCTCCACTTCCTCATCCAGGTCATTTATAAAAATCACGAAGAGTAAGGGTCCCAGAACAGATCCCTGAAGCACACCACTGGTCACCAGCCTCCATGGAGAATATGACCTGTCTACAACCACTCTTTGCTTTCTGTGGGCAAGTCAGTTCTGGATCCACAAAGCAAGGTCCCCTTGGATCCCATGCCTCCTTACTTTCTCAATAAGCCTTGCGTGGGGTACTTTATCAAATGCCTTGCTGAAATCCATATACACTACATCTACTGCTCTAACTCCATCAATGTGTTTAGTCACATCCTCAAAAAATCCAATCAGGTTCGTAAGGCACGATCTGCCTTTGACAAAGTCATGCTGACTATTCCTAATCATATTATGCCTCTCCGAATGTTCATAAATCCTGCCTCTCAGGATCTTTTCCATCAACTTACCAACCACTGAAGTAAGACTCAGTGGTCTATAGTTTCCTGGGCTATCTCTACTCTGTTTCTTGAATAAGGGAACAACATCCGCAACCCTCCAATCCTTTGGAACCTCTCCCGTCCCCATTGATGATGCAAAGATCATTGCCAGAGGCTCAGCAATCTCCTCCCTCACCTCCCACAGTAGCCTGGGGTACACCCCGTCCTGTCCCGGTGACTTATCCACCTTGATGCTTTCCAAAAGCTCCAGCACATCCTCTTTCTTAATATCTGCATGCTCAAGCTTTTCAGTCTGCTGCAAATCATCACTACAATCACCAAGATCCCTTTCCATAGTGAATACTGAAGCTAAGTACTCATTAAGTACCTCCTCTATCTCCTCTGGTTCCATACACACTTTTCCGCTGTCACACTTGATTGGTCCTATTCTCTCACATCTTATCCTCTTGCTCTTCACATACTTGTAGAATGCCTTGGGGTTTTACTTAATCCTCTCCACCAAGGCCTTCTCATGGGCCCTTCTGGCTCTCCTAATTTCATTCTTGAGCTCCTTCCTGCTAACCTTATAATTTTCTAGGTCTCTATCATTAACTAGTTTTTTGAAGCTTTCATAAGCTTTTCTTTCCTTCCTGACTAGATTTACAACAGCCTTTGTACACCACGGTTCCTGAACCCTACCATCCTTTCCCTGTCTCATTGGAACATACCTATGCAGAGCTCCATGCAAATATCCCCAGAACATTTGCAACATTTCTTCCATTCATTTCCCTGAAAACATCTGCTCCCAATTTATGCTTCCAAGTTCCTGCCTGATAGCCTCATACGTCCCCGTACTCCAATTAAATGTTTCCCTAACTTGTCTGTTCCTATCCCTTTCCAATGCTATGGTAAAGGAGATAGAATTGTGATCAATATCTCCAAAATGCTCTCATAGAAACATAGAAACATAGAAAATAGGTACAGGAGTAGGCCATTCGGCCCTTCGAGCCTGCACCGCCATTCAGTATGATCATGGCTGATCATCCAACTCAGAACCCTGTACCAGCCTTCCCTCCATACCCCCTGATCCCTTTAGCCACAAGGGCCATATGTAACTCCCACTTAAATATAGCCAATGAACTGGCCTCAACTGTTTCCTGTGGCAGAGAATTCCACAGATTCACCACTCTCTGTGTGAAGAAGTTTTTCCTAATCTCGGTCCTAAAAGGCTTCCCCTTTATCCTCAAACTGTGACCCCTCGTTCTGGACTTCCCCAACATTGGGAACAATCTTCCTGCATCTAGCCTGTCCAATCCCTTTAGGATTTTATAAGTTTCAATAAGATCCCCCCTCAGTCTTCAAAATTCCAACGAGTATAAGCCTAGTTGATCCAATCTTTCATCATATGAAAGTCCTACCATCCCAGGAATCAATCTGGTGAACCTTCTTTGTACTCCCTCTATGGCAAGGATGTCTTTCCTCAGATTAGGGGACCAAAACTGCACACAATACTCCAGGTGTGGTGTCACCAAGGCCTTGTACAACTGCAGTAGTACCTCCCTGCTCCTGTACTCGAATCCTCTTGCTATAAATGCCAGCATACCATTCGCCTTTTTCACCTCCTGCTGTACCTGCATGCCCACTTTCAATGACTGGTGTATAATGACACCCAGGTCTCGTTGCACCTCCCCTTTTCCTAATTGGCCACCATTCAGATAATAATCTGTTTTCCTGTTTTTGACACCAAAGTGGATAACCTCACATTTATCCACATTAAATTGTATCTGCCATGAATTTGCCCACTCACCTAACCTATCCATGTCACCTTACATCCTCTTAGCATCCTCCTCACAGCTAACACTGCCGCCCAGCTTCGTGTCATCCGCAAACTTGGAGATGCTGCATTTAATTCCCTCATCTAAGTCATTAATATATATTGTAAACAACTGGGGTCCCAGCACTGAGCCTTGCGGTACCCCACTAGTCACTCTCTGCCATTCTGAAAAGGTCCCGTTTATTCCCACTCTTTGTTTCCTGTCTGCCGACCAATTCTCTATCCATATCAATACCTTACCCCCAATATCGTGTGCTTGCACACTAATCTCCTGTGTGGGACCTTGTCAAAAGCCTTTTGAAAATCCAAATATACCACATCCACTGGTTCTCCCCTATCCACTCTACTAGTTACATCCTCAAAAAATTCTATGAGATTCGTCAGACATGATTTTCCTTTCACAAATCCATGCTGACTTTGTCCGATGATTTCACCACTTTCCAAATGTGCTGTTATCACATCTTTGATAACTCAATCTAGCATTTTCCCCACCACTGATGTTAGGCTAACCGGCCTATAATTCCTCGGTTTCTCTCTCCCTCCTTTTTTAAAAAGTGGGGTTACATTAGCCACCTTCCAATCCTCAGGAACTAGTTCAGAATCTAAAGAATTTTGAAAAATTATCACTAATGCATCCACTATTTCTTGGGCTACTTCCTTAAGCACTCTGGGATGCAGACCATCTGGCTCTGGGGATTTATCTGCCTTTAATCCCTTCAATTTACCTAACACCTCTTCCCTACTAACATGTATTTCCCTCAGTTCCTCCATCTCACTGGACCCTCTGTCCCCTACTATTTCTGGAAGATTATTTATGTCCTCCTTAGTGAAGACAGAACCAAAGTAATTATTCAATTGGTCTGCCATGTCCTTGCTCCCCATAATCAATTCACCTGTTTCTGTCTGTAGGGGACCTACATTTGTCTCAACCAATCTTTTTCTTTTCACATATCTATAAAAACTTTTACAGTCAGTTTTTTTGTTCCCTGCCAGTTTTCTCTCATAATCCTTTTTCCCCTTCCTAATTAAGCTCTTTGTCCTCCTCTGCTGGACTCTGAATTTCTCCCAGTCCTCAGATGAGCCACTTTTTCTGGCTAATTTGTATGCTTCTTCTTTGGAATTGATACTATCCCTAATTTCTCTTGTCAGCCACGGGTGCACTACCTTCCTTGATTTAATCTTTTGACAAACTGTGATGAACAATTGTTGTAGTTCATCCATGTGATCTTCAATTGCTTGCCATTGCATATCCACTGTCAACACAAATCCATGCTGACTTTGTCCGATGATTTCACTGCTTTCCAAATGTGCTGTTATCACATCTTTGATAACTCAATCTAGCATTTTCCCCACCACTGATGTTAGGCTAACCGGCCTATAATTCCTCGGTTTCTCTCTCCCTCCTTTTTTAAAAAGTGGGGTTACATTAGCCACCTTCCAATCCTCAGGAACTAGTTCAGAATCTAAAGAATTTTGAAAAATTATCACTAATGCATCCACTATTTCTTGGGCTACTTCCTTAAGCACTCTGGGATGCAGACCATCTGGCTCTGGGGATTTATCTGCCTTTAATCCCTTCAATTTACCTAACACCTCTTCCCTACTAACATGTATTTCCCTCAGTTCCTCCATCTCACTGGACCCTCTGTCCCCTACTATTTCTGGAAGATTATTTATGTCCTCCTTAGTGAAGACAGAACCAAAGTAATTATTCAATTGGTCTGCCATGTCCTTGCTCCCCATAATCAATTCACCTGTTTCTGTCTGTAGGGGACCTACATTTGTCTCAACCAATCTTTTTCTTTTCACATATCTATAAAAACTTTTACAGTCAGTTTTTTTGTTCCCTGCCAGTTTTCTCTCATAATCCTTTTTCCCCTTCCTAATTAAGCTCTTTGTCCTCCTCTGCTGGACTCTGAATTTCTCCCAGTCCTCAGATGAGCCACTTTTTCTGGCTAATTTGTATGCTTCTTCTTTGGAATTGATACTATCCCTAATTTCTCTTGTCAGCCACGGGTGCACTACCTTCCTTGATTTAATCTTTTGACAAACTGTGATGAACAATTGTTGTAGTTCATCCATGTGATCTTCAATTGCTTGCCATTGCATATCCACTGTCAACACAAATCCATGCTGACTTTGTCCGATGATTTCACTGCTTTCCAAATGTGCTGTTATCACATCTTTGATAACTGACTCTAGCATTTTCCCCACCACCGATGTTAGGCTAACCGGTCTATAATTCCCCGGTTTCTCTCTCCCTCCTTTTTTATATCTCTCCCACTGAGAGATCTGACACCTGACCAGGTTCATTTCCCAATACCAGATCAAGTGCAGTCTCTCCTCTTGTAGGCTTATCTACATATTGTGTCAAGAAACCTTCCTGAACACACTTAACAAACTCCACCCCATCTAAACCCCTTGCTCTAGGGAGAAGCCAATCAATATTTGGAAATTAAGATCTCTGACCACGGCAACCCTGTTATTATCGCATCTTTCCAGAATCTGTCTCCCTATCTGCTCCTTGATGTCCCTGTGGGTGGTCTATAAAAAACTCCCAGTATTGTCCCTTTCCTGTTCCTAACTTCCACCCATAGAGACTCCGTAGACAATCCCTCCATGATTTCCTCCTTTTCTTTTACTTTTTTTTTCTTTTTCAATATTTTTATTGATTTCTTACATAAAAGAATACAGAGTACAGTAGGATATATAATATATATCGATTATAATATATTGGAATCACAAATATAGTTTCATTACCCCATATCCATATACTTTAAATTTAAACATAATATTGAAAAGATATACTTTGTTATACAAAAAAAACCTAAACCCATTACCAGAAAAAAACAGCTGTTTGGTTAAAAAAAAGGAAAAAAATCCTTATTATATCATGAAACATATTGTTAGCCAACATCTGTGCTTAATAGCAAATCAAAGATTTTGAAAATAATTCAAAAAAGGTCCCCACAATATTAAAAAATCTTGTCTAGGTTCAGAAATTGAACAGCGAATCTTCTCTAAATTTAAACATGACATAACATCATAATATCAAGTGGAACAGGTCAACATCTTTAAGTTCCTTGGGGTCAATATCACAAATGACCTGACTTGGTCCAACCAAGCAGAGTTCACTGCCAAGAAGGCCCACCAGCGCCTTTACCTCCTGAGAAAACTAAAGAAATTTGGCTTGTCCCTTAAAACCCTCACTAATTTTTATAGATGCACCATAGAAAGCATTCTTCTAGGGTGCATCACAACCTGGTATGGAAGTTGTCCTGTCCAAGACCGGAAAAAGCTGCAGAAGATCGTGAACACGATGCAGCACATCACACAAGCCAATCTTCCGTCCTTGGACTCACTTTATACTGTACGCTGTCGGAGCAGTGCTGCCAGGATAATCAAGGACATGACCTACCCAGCCAACACACTTTTTGTCCCTCTTTCCTCCGGGAGAAGGCTCAGGAGCTTGAAGACTCGTACGGCCAGATTTGGGAACAGCTTCTTTCCAACTGTGATAAGACTGCTGAACGGATCCTGACCCAGATCTGGGCCGTACCCTCCAAATATCCAGACCTGCCTCTCGGCTTTTTTGCACTACCTTACTTTTCCTTTTCTATTTTCTATTTATGATTTATAATTTAAATTTTTAATATTTACTATTGATTTGTACTCCAGGGAGTGGGAAGCGCAGAATCAAATATCGCTGTGATGATTGTATGTTCTAGTATCAATTGTTTGGCGACAATAAAGTATGAAGTATCATTTAACTAATGAGTATGAGTAGGCGGAGTGACATTCTTCCACTTAAGCAACAATGCCCTCCTGGCTATAAGAGAAATAAAGACCAAAATATACAAATCATGTGACTCCAAAATAATATTATTTCCTCTAACAATACTAAATAAGGCAGTCAAAAGATTAGGTTTAAAATTTACATTAAAAGGCACCGAGAAAGTTTGGAACACTTCCTTCCAATATTTTCCAAGACTCGGACAAGTCCAAAACATATGAATTAGCGAAGCGTCTCCATTGTTACATCTATTGCAATGGGGAGATATATCTGAATAAAAACGAGAGAGCTTATCTTTAGTCATGTGGGCCCTATGAACCATTTTAAATTGTAGAAGGGAATGACATAGCAATGAGGTATTAACTAACTTAAATATTTTATTCTAAGTATCCTCAGAAATTGGAATCTGTAAATCTTGTTCACAGAGATTTTTAATTTTGTCTCAAGGAATATTTCTCATTCCCAACAACATACCATAAACATTAGATATAGATCCATTATGGAAGGGTTTCAAATTAAAAATTGTATCAAGTAAATTCTCATCTGGACTTGCAGGAAATGTGTGTACTTGAGAATGCAAGAAGTCTTTAATTTATCAATATCGAAAGAAGTGGGTTTTGGGTAGGCTATATTTAGCTGACAGTTGTTCAAATGAAGAGAGACTATCTCCAACAAACAAATGCTGAAAACATTTAATACCCAATCTATTCCACTCTTTAAAAACTACATCAGTCATAGAAGGTTTACAAATGGTTAGAAAAATGGGATTTGAAAGTGAAAAACTCAATAAACCAAAATATTTTCTAAATTGTACCCAAATCTTCAAGATGTGTTTAACGACAAAATTATCAGTTAAATTACTTAAAGATAAAGGAATTGAGGATCTGAGAAGAGAAATGATAGAAAATTAATTTACAGTATTCATTACAGTATTGTCTTTAGGAGGGTCAGAACTATAAAGTTTAGAATAGAATTCTCTATAAGTATCATTTATTTTTAAACGATCAGATGTTTTATCACCATTAACTTTACAAATTTCTTTAATTTGGCATTTAACTATAAAGGTCTTTAATTGGTTAGCCAATAGTTTACCCGTTTTATCTCCATGAACATAAAATTTGACTTTTATCTTTTAAAAGTTGAGTTTCAATTGGATAAGTTAAAAGCAGATCGCACTTAGTTTTAATTTCAACATGTTTTTTATAGAAATAGGATCTGGAGCCAAAGCATATTTTTGGTCTAATTGTTTCAACTGATTGGCTCATTCAATTCTCTCCTTTTTAGCTTTTTTCTTAACACTTGTGATAAAAAAAATAATCTGTCCTCTAATATAAGCCTTAAAAGCATCCCATAAGATAAGACTAGAAGTCTCTTCTAGCGTATTCTCTTCAGAAAAATGAGTAATTTCACTCTCCAAAATTTTTTTAAAATCCTTATCCAATAACAAAGTTGGAATAGAATGCCAGAATCAGTTTATTTGGGAGACACCTGGAAGATTTAAAGATAAAAACACAGGAGCATAATCTGAAACAACAATTTCTTTATATTCACAGTATCAAACTAATGGAATCAATTGGCTATCAACAAAAAAAAAAATCAATCCTGGAATACGTATGCCAAACATGAGGAAAAAAATGAGTACTCTCTATCTGTTGGATGCAAAAAGCGCCAAACATCAATAATATCACATTTCATTAGAAAAGATTGGATAAAGGAGGCAGATCTACTACATGTCAATCGCTTAGAAGAAGAACAATCTAAAACAGGATCTAAACAACAGTTGAAGTCTCTTCCTAAAACCAAAGAATGTAAACTTAAATCTGGTAAAAACAACAACAAAAAATTTGAAAAAGCCTGGATCATCTATATTTGGGGCATACAAATTAGTAAAAACTATTAATTTATTATCTAATTTCCCTGAGACTATAACAAAACACCCATTGGTACCAGACACTACATTATGTTGAACCAAAGAAACTGAATTATCTATAAGAATTGAAATGCTTCTTGCCTTAGCCTGAAAGGAAGAATGGAAAGATAAACCCTTCCAACAGCTGAAAAGACGTAAATTATCACATTTAAGAATATGTGTTTCTTGTAAAAAATAATTGAGACATTCAATTTCTTAATATAATTAAATATCTTATTACGTTTCACAGGATGGTTTAATCCTTTCACATTAAAACTAAGTAAATTAGAAATATGGTCCATTTTAAATATTGCTTAAAGGAAATGTTTGAATAAAAACTGCTGGAAAATATATTCAATCCAAACAACGAGCTTTAAGGAAAAGTAACCAAGCAACAAATGAAGTTAAGAGAGCCAAACAGCTGATAGAAAAAATCTCCCCCCCCCACCCAAAGAGATAAAATCGACTAAAGGACAGTTGACAGCTAAACCTACCATCCCCCCCAAAACAATCTACTGGCTGAGCTCCAAAAAAAAATTTTCAAGGAAAACTGCATTCCAACAAGACACAACAGAAAAACAGAGCAAAATTAAACATATTTTAAAAAACCTCATAAAAATTATAGTATAAAAATATTAGAAAGAAATATGGAAGTTCAAAACATATTAACTTAGGAAGTATTAACTCAAAGAAAACTTACTAATATTAAATCCTTAATTTCCTAAACAAGGAAATAAAAGTACAAAAAAATTAAATATGAAGGTATACCAAAAGTAAAAAAAAACAATTGTTCATAGAAAGAAGTAATGAACAGTTAGACTGCTGATTCTTAAAAAAAAAGGATCCATCAAGCAGATGCAACATAAATTCATGTCAAGAGTTATTGAACAGTTAAACTTCTGAAATTGATTCGGCACTCAAGAAATCCTGCACCTCTTCAGTCCAGCGAAACCATCTTTGAGAACCATTTTTCAAAATGATTCAAAGACGAGCTGGGTAACGAAGAGAGGGTTTAAAACCTTTATTATACAGCTCAGACATGACTTTTTTAAACTTGAAGCGTTCATTCAACACCTCGGGTGAAAAATCTTCCACAATTCTGAACTTCTGGTCTTCATAATCAATCATACCTTTCCAACAAGATTCACGAATTAAAAGTTCCTTTGTTTGAAAGTTGTGAAGACAAATTATCACTGAACGGCGTCGTCCTCCTGGAAGAGGTCTTGGTACAGGTGATCTGTGAGCTCAGTCTATTTTAGGTGGAGGTTTTAAAATATTCGGAAATAAATTAGCCAAAAGGTTTGCAAAAAATTCTGAAGGCTGATTGCCTTCCAATGACTCTTTAAAACCCAGAATAAGTAGATTATTTCTTCTGTTTCTCTTTTCTAAGTCGATAATTTTCTGTCTTAATATTTCATTAACCTTCAACTGTTTATCACCGATCTGTTCCAGGTCATCAATCTTCGCGTCAAACATCGTCAAAATGCCTTAGTTCTCTTTTATCTGTTTATTGTGTTCACTTTAAGTTTTTTGAATAGCGTCCAATTTTGCATCCATCCATTTAAATTCAGTGCTGAGTTGCTGTAACTCCTCTGAAAGTTCATTTTTATGCTTCCGAAGTGCCAGCATAATAGATTCCAAAGTTACCAGAGGACTCTTTTTTAGTAGCTTTAGCACAACTCATCATAAAGCAATATTGCGTTTAAAAGTAAACAACAGGAATTCTGCAGATGCTGGAAATTCAAGCAACATACATCAAAGTTGCTGGTGAACGCAGCAGGCCAAGCAGCATCTATAGGAAGAGGCGCAGTCGACGTTTCAGGCCGAGACCCTTCGTCAGGACTAACTGAAGGAAGAGTGAGTAAGGGATTTGAAAGCTGGAGGGGGAGGGGGAGATGCAAAATGATAGGAGAAGACAGGAGGGGGAGGGATAGAGCCGAGAGCTGGACAGGTGATAGGCAAAAGGGGATACGAGAGGATCATGGGACAGGAGGCCCACCTCCAACGGGATCCCACCACTAAGCACATCTTTCCCTCCCCCCCTCTCTCTGCATTCCGCAGGGATCGCTCCCTACACAACTCCCTTGTCCATTCGTCCCCCCCATCCCTCCCCACTGATCTCCCTCCTGGCACTTATCCGTGTAAGCGGAACAAGTGCTACACATGCCCTTACACTTCCTCCCTTACCACCATTCAGGGCCCCAAACAGTCCTTCCAGGTGAGGCATCACTTCACCTGTGAGTCGACTGGGGTGATATACTGCGTCCGGTGCTCCCGATGTGGCCTTTTATATATTGGTGAGACCCGACGCAGACTGGGAGACCGCTTTGCTGAACATCTACGCTCTGTCCGCCAGAGAAAGCAGGATCTCCCAGTGGCCACACATTTTAATTCCACATCCCATTCCCATTCTGACATGTCTATCCACGGCCTCCTCTACTGTAAAGATGAAGCCACACTCAGGTTGGAGGAACAACACCTTATATTCCGTCTGGGTAGCCTCCAACCTGATGGCATGAACATTGACTTCTCTAACTTCCGCTAGGCCCCACCTCCCCCTCGTACCCCAGCTGTTACTCCTTTTTATGCACACATTCTTTCTCTCACTCTCCTTTTTCTCCCTCTGTCCCTCTGAATATACCTCTTGCCCATCCTCTGGGTCACCCCCCCCCCGTCTTTCTCCCTAGGCCTCCTGTCCCATGATCCTCTCGTATCCCCTTTTGCCTATCACCTGTCCAGCTCTCGGCTCTATCCCTCCCCCTCCTGTCTTCTCCTATCATTTTGCATCTCCCCCTCCCCCTCCAACTTTCAAATCCCTTACTCACTCTTCCTTCAGTTAGTCCTGACGAAGGGTCTCGGCCTGAAACGTCGACTGCGCCTCTTCCTATAGATGCTGCTTGGCCTGCTGCGTTCACCAGCAACTTTGATGTATGTTGCGTTTAAAAGTAAGTGTTTTCAAAACAGGTTGGAAGCAGTGAACTAAAAAGAGTAAGAGCACCTGTAAAAGCACTGCTACTCCATCAACAGCCAGTAGGATCTGTCATCCTCCTTTTCTACAGCCGTGACACTATCTCTGATCAACAGTGCCCCCCCCCCACCTCTTTTGCATCCCTCCCTGTCCTTTCTGAAACATCTAAAGCCTGGCACTTGAAGTAACCATTCCTGCCCCTGAGCCATCCAAGTCTCTGTAATGGCCACAACATCATAGCTCCAAGTACTGATCCACGCTCTAAGCTCATCCGCTTTGTTCATAATACTCCTTGCATTAAAATAAACACATCTCAACCATCGGTCTGAGTGCGTCCCTTCTCTATCACCTGCCTATCCTCCCTCTCACACTGTTTCCAAGCTTTCTCTATTTGTGAGCCAACCACCTCTTCCTCCCTCTCTTCAGTTCAGTTCCCACCCCCTGGCAATTCTAGTTTAAACTCTCCCCAGTAGCCTTAGCAAACCTCCCCGCCAGGATATTAGTCCCCCTGGGATTCAAGTGCAACCTGTCCTTTTTGTACAGGTAACACCTGCCCCCAAATAGTCCCAATGATCCAGAAATCTGAATCCCTGCCCCCTGCTCCAATCCCTCAGCCACACATTTATCCTCCACCTCACTCTATTCCTATACTCACTGTCATGTGGCACAGGCTGTAATCCCGAGATTACTACCTTTGTGGTCCTGCTTCTCAGCTTTTTTCCTAACTCCCTGTAGTCTGTTTTCAGGACCTCCTCCTTTTCCTACCTATGTCATTGGTACCAATATGTACCACGACCTCTGGCTGTTCACCTTCCCACTTCAGGATATTGTGGACGCGATCAGAAACATCCCAGACCCTAGCCCTTGGGAGGCAAACTACCATCTGTGTTTCTTTCCTGCATCCACAGAATCGCCTGTCTGACCCCTTAACTACAGAGTCCCCTATCATTGCCATAGAGTTCCCTATCACTAGAATCCCCAATCTGTCCAGGTTCTTCTGCAGACACCCTGCTTCCTCAACACTACCTGCCCCTCCACCTATCTTTGTATCATCTTCAAACTTGGCCACAAAGCCATCAATTCTGTCACCCGAATCATTTACATATAACATGAAAAGAAGCAGTCCAGATACTTATTCACCCAGAACAATACCAGTCACGGGCAGCCAACCAGAAAAGGCCCCCTTTATTCCCACTGCTTGCCACCTGCCAATCATTCAATGCTCTACCCATGCTAATATCTTTCCTGTATTACCATAGATTCTGATCTTATTAATCAGCCTCATGTGCGGCACCTTCTGACAATCTTGGTAAACCACATAATGATGTCCGGAAGGTGAATAATGAACATACGAAAACCTTTGACTTCTTTCGTTCACTTTAGTGTTGAAGATCCTTTGCGTTGTATTAATATTCCTTTTCCTTGCACTTACGTACATAAACTCAATATATTTTATCTTATTGAGATACTGTGCAGAAGTGCCCCTCCTGTGCCTTTGAGCCATGCCGCCCAGCAACCAGCCGATTTAACCCTAGCCTAATCGCAGGATAATTTACAATGTCCAATTACCCTACTCACTGGTAACTCTTTGGTCTGTGGGAGGAAACTACTGTGCCGCCCCTGATAGTTTCTGATTATGGAACACAGAACATAAATATATAGAATTATGCAGTACAGTGACAGACATCAGGGGTGTATGGGGTGCCCAGAGAGGATGGGGTGTAAGGGATGTCCAGGAACGATGGGGTGTACAGGGTCTCCAGGGAAGATGGGATGTATGGGGTGCCCAAGGAGGATGGGGTGTAAGGGGTGTCCAGCGGACGATGGGATGTAAGGGATGTTCAGGGAGGATAGGGTGTATGAGGTCTCCAGGGAGGATGGGGTGTACAGGGTGTCCAAAGACAATGGGATGTACGAGGTTTCCGGGAAGGATGGGCTGTATAAGGTCTCCAGGGTCAATGGGTGTATTGGGCCTCCAGGGAGTGGTGGCACCTCTGGTGAAGGGGCTTGTTCAGTCACTCTGGGGCAGCTCACTCACCTTTGGCCCCCATTGGACACTCAGCTCTCACCTGTGGCTCCACGTAGCTGTTTACATGTGACAGTAGCCACACCCCGGTTCACTGCTTCAACAGGCAGGCTAAACCTAGTGAGTGTAGCTGGCGGGCCTCATACCCCGGTGAGATAGGGGCAAGTCTGTCCTAGAATGTGAAATCAGCTCAGGTGGACTGGGCAGATATGATCTACAGTGAGATCCAACGGCCAGGAGGGTGGTTCTGTAATGCTTCGTAGAGAGTGAAGTGCATGACGAGGCACAGAAGTTATGGTCATCCCCTGTAACCAAGACCCCAGTTCGTGATGTCTTCTCATACCACTGAACCCAAGCTTCTGAGATCGACAGAGTGGAACTTCCATAGTGCAATGGGTTTTCCACTTTAAAAACTCTTCCAAATAGTTCTCCTGTCATTGTCAGATAGAACATAGGTCTCCTGTCATTGTCGATAGGGCATAGATCTCCTGTAATTGTTGATAGGGCATAGGTCTCTTGTAATCATTGGATAGGGCATTAGTCTCCTGTAATTGTTGGATAGGGTATAGGTCTCCTGTCATTGTCAATCAAGCATAGGCCTTCTATCGTTGTCAATAGGGCATAGGTCTCCTGTCGTTGTTGATAGGGTATAAGTCTCCTGTCGTTGTTGGATAGGGCAGACAACCACAAAGATGATAAAGTGCAACACAGTCACAGAGTAATATTAGCACAGGTGCCTGATTCTTCAGGACATTACACTCAATGAATTGTGTCCATAATACTTTGGTACTGCATTATGCTTTATCATTAGGGTATGTGCTTTATCATAAGTATATGTGGCATGTTTTAACTATAGGTACTGTGTGTGACTATATGTACTGTGTTTTGCACCTTGACCCGAGAGAAACAATACTTATTTAGCTGTATACACGTGTATGGTTGAGTGAAAATAAACTTGAACCTACCCCTTTCCTGCTACATAGCCTTGCATTTTTCTATCATCCATGTGACTATATAAGAGCTACATAAATGTCCCTAATCTATCTACCTCTATCACCACCCCTGACTGTGCCTTCAATGTACTCACGACTCTGTTAAAAAAAACTATCTCTGACTTTCCCCTATACTTTCCTCCAATCTCCTTCAAATTATGTCCCCTTGTGTTAGCCATTTCCATCCAGGGAAAAAGACTGGCTATCCCCTCAGTCCGTGCCTCCAATCATCTTGTCATCTTCTCTTCCCTGGATAGCCCATATACCGTAGCCTCCCAGGACAATTTGCTCACTCAACCTCTCCTCATAGGACATGCTCTCTAATCCAGGCAGCATCCTGGTAAATCTCCTTGCACCCTGTCTAAAGCTTCCACATCCTTCCTGTAATGACCAGAACTGAACACAATACTCCAAGTGTGGTCTAACCAAAGTTTTATAGAGCTGTAACATTACCTCGTGGCTCCACACACTTTTTCTAATGATGGAAGAAGTATATAGTTTCTGACCAACCTGCACAATATCTCTGTTAAAAATTAAACATATGGTTTATTTCCAAAACATGATCCTTACATGTGCTCCTGTTTAATATACATAATTACTAAGCTATGTACAATGTCCCATGTGGAATGTTCTCTTGGAAGGAATTGCAAATAGGTGGGAGGATTTGCATTCCTTCAAAGACTGATGACAATGCTTTGGAACGGGAGCTTTTTCTGTTTTGGAATTTTAACTTGTCAAACATCCCTCTCTCAAGTGTGGCCAAAATCCAACTCAATACGTGACTCGTTAACAATGTACCTCAATACCGTAGACCATTCAATAACATATCAGGGTCTTTTAAAATATTTTGTATCCATGAGGAATTTGACAACAATTGCCAACTGTGTGTCAATTCATGTTGAATCTGACATCAGATATGTTCTGTGGATGAGTGTCTGCTGGGATATATACGGAGAAGCAATTTCACTCAGAGTTGATTAGGGTCATTCCAGAGAGAGGAAGCTATCATCTCCTTCTGCTAAATCCACTTCCAAAGTATTTATAGAACAACAGAAAGTTTTTTTTTCCAATTAAAACTGACTATTCTGTTCAGATGTAAATGCTAGAAGGTGATAGGTGAAGTCAGGTGAGTGGGGAGGGGAATGAAGTGAGAAGCTGGGAGTTGATAGGTGGAAAAGGCTGAAGAAGAAGGATTCTGATAGGAGAGGAGAGAGGACCATGGGAGAAAGGGAAGGAGAAGGGGGAAGAGGGGAGGTAATTCTATTCTGATTACAGCTTCTATTTCATGTTATATCTGAGCAGCAAAGATCCCTCACATCTGACTGTAACATTTATAGCTCAACACACACTAAATGCTGGGGGCACTCATCAGGTCAGGCAGCATCTGTGGAAGTGAATAAACAGTCGACGTTTTGAGGCCGAGTTTCTTAAATGTCCCTAATGTATCTGAATCTACTACCACCTCAACTCCACCACTCTGTAAAAAAACCTATCTCTGCCAATGTCTAATCATTATTAATTATGCCCCTTGTATCAGCCACTTAGACCAGTTCAACACAGGAATAGGCTCCTCGACCCACAATGTCATGATGAACCAACAAAATTAGTTATCAAATGGTCAACTACACTAATCTCTTCTGTCTACACAATGATTCACATTCCATCTACCTCACATTCATCTGCCAAGTGTCACTTAAAAGTCTCTAATATATCTGCCTCTACCACCACCCCAGGCAGAACATTCCAGGCACCCACCACTCTACGTGTAAAAAGCCCTACCTCTCACATCTCCTTTGAAATTACCCCCTCTCACTTTAAATACATACCCTCCGGTACTAGACATTTCAACTCTGGCAAAAAGATTCCGTCTGTCAACTCTATCTATGCCTCTCATAATTTTGTAAACTTCTGTCACATTTCCCCTTAGCCATCGCTGGTCCAGAGAAAACAACCCAAGTTTGTCCAGCCTCTGGTGATAACATGTGCCCTCTACCCTAGGCAGCATCCTGGTAAACCTCTTCTGCAGCCTCTTCGAAGCCTAGGCATCTTTCCAGAACGGTATGTAATAATCCAGATGTGGCAAAGCTGGAGATTCTTTCTGACCTTGAAAAAAGTCTCTGACTGTCCACTCAATCTATGCCTCTAGTCATCTTGTAAACTTCTATCAAGTCACCTCTCGTCCACCTTTGCTCCAGAGAACATGGAACTGGGAAAAGATGTACACCATGTTCTACACTGCTGGCTTGGAGCATGGTGGTCAGTACCAGCGACCCAGGTTCAAATCCCCTGGCTGTCTGTAATGAATTTGTTCGTTCTCCCCATGGCTGGGTGGGTTTCCGTTGGGTGCTCCGGTTTCCACACACCAGTTGGTAAGTCGTTGTAAATTGATCTGTGATAAAACTGGGGTTCTGAGTGATGTGGCTCGAATGCCAGAAGGTCTTATTCCATGCTGTATATCCAAAAATAATAAATAATTAAATGTTATTCTACACCCAAAAAAAAGGTGAGATTGTAGAATTGCCCACTTACTCTGTCAGGGAGTTTCAGGCCAGTGAGACTGTAGAATTACCCACTTACCCTGCCAGTGAGACTGTGTATAAGCTGAAACGTTTGTACAGTGTGACACTTTTCAGAGTCAATTGTCACCTTGCTAAATTCAAGGGTTCATCTAACTATTCAGTATAGATGCAGAGTCATGGCCCACTTAATGATGTGAATCTGGGGCCTTGTACATCTTAATGTGGTATCGTGGCAGCTAGTGTGACACTAGTACAGCTTGGGGTGTCGGAGTTCAACTTTGGTGCCGTTTGTAAGGAAATTGCACCTTCCTCCCTGTGAACATGTTTCCTTTGGGTGCTCCAATTTCCTCCCACAGTCTAAAGACGCACCGGTTAGTAGGGTAATCTTGTTGGTTGTAACTTGCCCTGTGATTAGGTTTGGGTTAAACTAGCGGGTTGCTGGGCGGCACAGCCCGATGGGCCGAAGGGCCTGTTTGCACTGTATCTCTAAATAAACAAATGACCCATCCCACTGGCAAAACCATCGATGCTGAGTGGGGCAGCCTTGTTATTCTTTAGGAGTCCTTTCCAACTGAAAACTCTACAATTCAAGGAAAGCCAAGCAAAATGGAAACTCAGAGGACAGTGTGACCAATAAGGCAAGGTGGGAGTGGGGGACCCTTCAGCCAGGATGTCGTGCCAACCTTTTAACCTATTCTGAGATGAGTCTTACTCTTCCCTCCCACTTAGTCTCCATTTTTCTTTCATCCATGTGCTGATCAAGAAGTTTCCTGAAATACCAGAGAGAAAGAGAACACCACAGCACAGAATCAGGGTCATCAGTCCATCTCGTTTGTGCCAAATGATTATTCTGCCTCATCCCATTGACCCGCACCTGGCCCATAATCCTCCATATCCCTCCCATCCAAGATCCAAACTGCTCTTAAATGTTGCAATCAACCCCACATCCATCACTTCCGCTGGTAGCTTTTTCCACTCTCTGAGTGAAGAAGTTCCCCCTCATGTTTCCCTTAAACATTTCACCTTTCACCCTTAACCCATGACCTCTAGTTGTAGTCCCACACAACCTCAGTGGAAAATGCCTGCTTGTATTTACCCTATTTATACCCATCATAATTTTGTATACCTCTATCAAATCTCCCCTCATTCTAACTGCGTTCCAGGGGAAAAAGCCCTAACCTATTCAACCTTTCTCTATGACTCAGGTCTTCAAGTCCGGACAACTTTCTTATAAATTTTCTCTGCACTCTTTCCATCTTTTTGTAGGTAAGTGACCAGAACTGCACACAATACTCCAAACTAGGCCTCACAAACTTAATATAACGTACCATCTCCTGTACTCAATAACAAGACAGAATCTGCAGACACACACAAAATGCTGGAGAAACCCAACAGGCCAGGGCGCATCTATGGAAAAGAGTAAACAGTCGATGGTTTAGGCTGAGACCCTTCAGCTGGACTGATTATACTTTGATTATTGACGGCCAATGTACCAAGAACTCTATTTGTGGCCCTATATACCTGTCTTATGTAAAATGATTTCAACTGAGGAAACAGCATATAACCTTCCCGAAAGACACAATGAGGTAAAGCGTTTGCTCTCAGGGGATTGCGAGTCTTCAGCAGAGGGTGCATCTTTGGACATTGTTGAGGCAGATGTAAGTAGATATTCAATAAGCAACGGAGTGGAAGGTTAGCACGGGCAGAGGTTATGAACACATTAACTGGTGCTGTATGCTTGATAAATAGCAATCTGCTCTGCCTCTGTCTCTAAACTCGTATGTCACGTATTATTGTCACACGTACCAAGGGACAGTGGAAAACCTATGGAGTCATAGAGCACTACAGCACAGAAGCAGGCCCTTCAGCCCATCTAGTCTCTGCCTAGTCCCATTAACCTGCACCGGGATCATAGCCCTCCAAACCCCTCCCATCTATTCAAACTTCTCTTAAATGTTGAAATTGTACCCCCATCCACCACATCTGCTAGAAGCTCGTTGCACACTCTCACTTCTCTCTCACAGAAGAGGTTTCTTGCATACCATCCACATGGATCATTTCATTACACAGTGCATTGAGGTCGGACAAAGGAAGACAATGATTGAATGCAGGATAAAGTGTAATAGCTGCACAGAAAGTGCAGCGCAGGCAGACAACGAGGTGCGAGGTAGACTGTGAGGTCAGGAGTCTATTTTATTACACAAGGGAACTGTCCAGCTCTTGGCTCCATCCCTCCCCCTCCTGTCTTCTCCTATCATTTTGGATCTCCCCCTCCCCGTCCCACTTTCAAATCTCTTACTAGCTCTTCTTTCAGTTAGTCCTGACGAAGGGTCTCGGCCCGAAACGTCGACTGTACCTCTTCCTAGAGGTGCTGCCTGGCCTGCTGCGTTCACCAGCAACTTTGATGTGTGTTGCTTGAATTTCCAGCATCTGCAGAATTCCTAGTGTTTGCGTATTCAATAGGCTTAACAGCTTTTAATATTATTACTTTTTTACTTTCACATTTGCCTACTTTTACACATTGGATGTTTGTCAGTCCATGTTTACTTCAGGGCCTGACAAGATGAACCTTCAGACCTTGTGGGAGGCTAGTGCAAAAATTGCAGAGACATTTCAAACATTGTTAGCCACAGATGAGGTGCTGGAGGATTGGAAGACGACAAATCTTGTTCGGTTGTAGAAGAAAAGCTGGAAGAATAAGCTGGGAAATGATAGGCCAGTGAGCCTGACTTCAGTAAGTTATTGGAAGGTATTCAAAGGGACCAGCTATGTACATAGACATGGACCGTTTAAGGAGAGTCAGCATGGCCTCATGTGGGGAAGGTCATGTCTAACCAGTCTTACAGAGTTTTCTGAAGGAGTGAGCTGATGTAATTTAATGAAGACAAGTGTGAGGTATTACTCTTTGGAGGGACCAGTCAGGGTAGGACTTACGCAGTGAGTAGCAGGGCACTGATGTGGTAGAATAGGGAGATTTGGGAATATAGATCCATAATTCACTGCAAGTAGCATTGCAGGTACGTAGATGGGGTCTTTTGGCACATTGGCCAAATTACTGAGTACAGGAGATGGGATGTTTTGAAGTTGTACAAGATGACAGTGAGGCCTAATTTGGAATATTGTTTGCAGTTCTGGTCACCTGCCTACAGGAAGCATAGAAACATAGAAATATAGAAAACCTACAGCACAATACAAGCCCTTTGGCCCACAATGCTGTGCTGAACATGTACTTACTTTAGAAATTAACTCGGATTATCCATAGTCCTCTATTTTTCTGAGCTCCACGTACCTATCCAGGAGTTTCTTAAAAGACCCTATCGTATCGGCTTCCACCACCGTCACCGGCAGCCCATTCCACGCACTCACCACCCTCTGCGTAAAACACTTACCCCTGACATCTCCTCTGTACCTGCTTCCAAGCACCTTAAAACTGTGCCCTCTCATGTTAGCCATTTCAGCTCTGGGAAAAAGCCTCTGACTATCCACACGATCAATGCTTCTCATCATCTGGTCACCTCTCCTCCTCTGTCATTCTAAGTAGAAAAGGTTGAGTTCACTCAACCAATTCTCACAGGGCATGCTCCCCAATCCAGGCAACATCCTTGTGGATCTTATCTGCACACATTCTATAGTTTCCACATCCTTCCTGTATTGAGGTGACCAGAACTGAGCACAGTACTCCAAGTGGGGTCTGACCAGGGTCCTATATAGCTGCAACATTACCTCTCGGCTCTCAAACTTAATCCCACGATTGATGAAGGCCAATGCACCGTATGCCTTCTTAACCACAGAGTCAACCTGTGCAGCAGCTTTGAGTGTCCTATAGTCCACATAGACCCCAAGATCCCTCTGACCCTCCACACTGCCAAGAGTCTTACCATTAATACTATATTCTGCCATCATATTTGGCCTACCAAAATGAATCACCTCACACTTATCTGGGTTGAACTCCATCTGCCACTTCTCAGCCCAGTTTTGCATCCTATCAATGTCCCACTGTAACTTCTGACAACCCTCCACACTATCCACAACACCCCCAACCTTTGTGTCATCAGCAAATTTACTAACCCATCCCTCAAATTCCTCATCCAGGTCATTTATAAAAATCACAAAGAGTAGGGGTCCCAGAACAGATCCCTGAGGTACACCACTGGTCACCGACTTCCATGCAGAATATGACCTGTCCACAACCACTTTTTGCCTTCTGTGGGAAGCCAGTTCTGGATCCACAAAGCAATGTCCCCTTGGGTCGCATGCCTCCTTACTTTCTCAATAAGCCTTGCATGGGGTCCCTTATCAAATGCCTTGCTGAAATCCATGTACACTACATCTACTGCTGTTCCTTCATCAATGTGTTTAGTCACATGCTCAAAAAATTTAATCAAGCTCGTAAGGCACGACCTGCTTTTGACAAAGCCATGCTGACTATTCCTAATCATATTATACCTCTCCAAATGTTCATAAATCCTGCTTCTCAGGATCTGCTCCATCAACTTACCAACAACTGAAGTAAGACTCACTGGTCTATAATTTCCTGGCCTATTTCTACTCCCTTTCTTGAAGAAGGGAACAACATCTGCAACCCTCCAATCCTCAGGAAGCTCTCCCATCCCCATTGATGATGCAAAGATCATCGCCAGAGGCTCAGCAATCTTCTCCCTCACCTCCCACAGTAACCTAGGGTATATCTCATCCGGTTCCAGTAACTTATCCAATTTGATGCTTTCCAAAAGCTCCAGCACATCCTCTTTCTTAATGTCTATATGCTCAAGCTGTTCAGTCCACTGTAAGTCATCCATACAATCACCAAGATCCTTTTCCATAGTGAGTACTGAAGCAAAGTATTCATTAAGTACCTCTGCTATCTCCTCTGGTTACATACACACTTTTCCACTGTCACACTTGATTGGTCCTATTCTCTCACATCTTATCCTCTTGCTCTTCACATACTTGTAGAATGCCTTGGGGTTTTACTTAATCCTCTCCACCAAGGCCTTCTCATGGCCCCTTCTGGCTCTCCTAATTTCATTCTTAAGCTCCTTCCTGCTAGCCTTATAATTTTCTAGATCTCCATCATTACCTAGTTTTTTGAAGCTTTCCTAAGCTCTTCTTTTCTTCTTGATTAGATTTACAACAGCCTTTGTACACCACGGTTCCTGTACCCTACCATCCTTTCCATGCTTCCAAGTTCCTACCTAGTAGCTTCATATTTCCCCTTACTCCAATTAAACGCTTTCCTAACTTGTCTGTTCCTATCCCTCTCCAATGCTGTGGTAAAGGAGACAGAGTTGTGATCACGATCTCCAAAATGTTCTCCCACTGAGAGACCTTACCAGGTTCATTTTCCAATACCGGATCAAGTACAGCCTCTCCTCTTGTAGGCTTATCTACATATTGTGTCAGGAAACCTTCCTGAACACACCTAACAAACTCCACCCCATCTAATCTCCTTGCTCTATGGAGATGCCAATCAATATTGGGGAAATTAAAATCTCCCATCACAACAACCCTGTTATTATTGCACCATTCCAGAATCTGTCTCTCTATCTGCTCCTCGATGTCCCTGTTACTATTGGGTGGTCTATAAAAAACACCCAGTAGAGTTATTGACCCCTTCCTGTTCCTAATTTCTACCCTTAGAGAGTCAGTAGACAATCCCTCCATGATTTCCTCCTTTTCTTCAGCCATGACACTATCTCTGATCAACAGTGCCACACCCCACCTCTTTTGCCTCCCTTCCTGTCCTTTCTGAAACATCTAAAGTCTGGCACTCAAAGTGACCATTCCTGTCCATGCACCATCTAAGTCTCTGTAATGGCCACAACACCATAGCTCCAAATACTGATCCACACTCTAAGCTCATCCACTTTGTTCATGATGCTTCTTGCATTAAAATAGACACATCTCAAACCATCAGTCTGAGCGTATCCCTTCTCTATCACCTGCCTATCCTCCCTCTCACACTGTCTCCAAGCTTTCTCTATATGTGAGCCAACCACCCCTTCCTCCATCTCTTCAGTTCGGTTCCCACCCCTCAGCAATTCTAGTTGAAAGTCTCCCCGATAGCCTTAACAAACCTTCCCGCCAGGATATTGGTCCCCCTGGGATTCAAGTGCAACCTGTCCTTTTTGTACAGGTCACTCCTGCCCCAAAACAGGTCTCAATGATTCAGAGACCGGGATCCCTGCCCCTTGCTCCAATCCTTCAGCCACGCATTTATCCTCCACCTCATTCTATTCCTATACTCACTGTCACGTGGCACAGGCAGTAATCCCGAGATTACTAACTTTGTGGTCCTGCTTCTCAACTTCCTTCCTAACTTCCTGTAGACTGTTTTCAGGACTTTTCCTACTTATGTCATTGGTACCAATATGTACCACGACCTCTGGCTTTTCGCCTTTCTACTTCAGGATATCGTGGACACAATCGGAAACATCCCGGACCTTGGCACCTGGGAGGCAAACAACCATCTGTGTTTCTTTCCTGCATCCACAGAATCACCTGTCTGACCCCCTAACTATAGAGTCCCCTATCACTGCTGCCTTCTTCCTTTCCCTACCCTTCTGAGCCACAGGGCCAGACTCTGTGCCAGAGGCACGACCACTGTTGCTTCCCCCAGGTAGGTCATCCCCCGGTAATAGTACTCAAACAGGAATACTTATTGTCAGGGGGTACAGCCACAGGGGTACTCTTTAGACTCTGACTCCTGCCCTTCTCTCTCCTGACTGTTACCCACTTATCTGTCTCCCCAGGCCCCGGTGTGACTACCTGCCTATAGCTCCTATCTATCACCTCCTCACTTTCCCTGACCAGACGAAGGTCATCTTCAGTTCCCCAACCCGGTCCCTAAGGAGCTGCAGCTTGACGCACCTGGCACAGATGTGGCCGTCTGGGAGGCTGGGAGTCTCACGAACTTTCCACATCTGATACCTAGTACAGAACAACAGCCTCACAGACATACTTCCTGTTTCTATTCCTCACAGGTAACCTACCTCGCCTTGACCCGTTTTCACCGAAGCCCTGTTGAGCCAAAGCCCTCCTACTCTGACTCCCTCTACTTGTTTGCCCGCTGTATAAAGTTGTCTTCTTTTTAAACTCGTCCCGCCGGTCTAACTCACTGACATCCACGCACCTGCGCAGTCGTGCCTCGATCAAACCGCCGAAGAGAAAATAATTTCCCTTTAAGTTCTTCCTGCCAGTCTAACTCAGTGACGTTGTCGTGCCTCGATCATGAAGATTGAAAGAATACAGAGAAAATTTACAAGAATGTTGCTGGGATTTGAGGATCTGAGGTTTAGGGAAAAGTTGAATAGGTTGTGACTTGACTCCCTGGAGTGTAGGGGAATGAAGCGAAATTTGATAGAGATGCACAAAATTACGAGGCGTACAGATAGGATGAATGGAAGAAGGCTTTTTCCACTGAAGTTTGGGGGAAACTACAACCCGAGGTCATGGATTAAGGGTGAAAGGTGAAATATTTAAGGAGAACCTGAGGGGGAGCCTCTTCAGAGGGTAGTGCGAGTGTGGAAAGAGCCACCAGGGCAAGTGTGGATGAGGGTTCCATTTCAATAGTTAAGAGATATTTGGAGGTACATGGACGGGAGGCGTATGGAGGGCTATGCTGGGGTGCAGGTTGATGGGACTAGGCAGATTAATGTTTCAGCATGGACTAGATGGGCCAAAGGGCCTGTTTCAGTTCTGTGGTGCTCTATAACTCCATGTCATTTTAACACTCGGTATTTGTTAGGTTTGGCTGCAGCACAGGGGAATTAAGGGATATAAAAATCGAGCAGGTAGAAGGCATGAGAAAATCTGCTCCAAATGATTGATGACAGCAGCGTGGCCTGTTAATCCAAAGAGCATTCCAAAGATGTTATAACATTTGTGCAAGTCGATGTACAATAATCTTAATAATGTGTTATGGAATTTAATGAAATAATGTGCTTGATCTTATCCAATATCACTGCTTTCCCAAATGCACCATTTGTGGACTATTAATAAGCGATTGTTCCAAGTTGGACACCCTGTACACATTTCACTTGCAAAGCACAGAACGTGGAACATTACAGCACAGTGCAGCCCTTTGGCCCACAGTGTTGTGCTGGCCTTTTAATCTACTCTAGTGTTTACACAGCCTGAAACCACGTGGCACTCTACTAAAACGTTACATAGCTGTATGGCAACAAAAGCTATGTGTGTGGCAGCATTTCAGTTACTGTGCAGTAGTGTACCCGTGAAGCTTAGAGGGAACGGTGACTCACTGCATAAAGAACTTACCTCTGACATCCCCACCCCCCATACTTTCCTCCAGTCACCTTAAAATTATGCCCCCTCATATTAGCCATTTACACACTAGGAAAAAGTCTATCCACTCAATCTATGCCTCTTACCATCTTGTCCACCCCTGTCAAGTCACCTCTCATCCTCCTTTGGTCCAAGGAGAAAAGCCCTAGCTCACTCAACCTATCCACTTAAGACATGCTCTCTTATCCAGGCAGCATCCTAGTAAATCTCCTCTGCATCCCCTCTAAAGACCACACGTCCTTCCAATAATGAGGCAATCAGAAGTGAACACAATATTCCAAGTGTGGTCTGAGCAAGTTCTTATACAGCTGCAACATTACCTCACATTCTTGAACTCAATCCCCCAACTAAAGTTCCTCCAGTATTTTGTGGGTGTTGGTCTGAATTTCCAGCATCTGCAGAATCTTGTGTGTTTTTAGCAGAATGTGCAAACAGACGGCAGCTGAGCTTAGTGTTCTGGGTTCCATAACAGGCCACTCCAGAGTTTGAGATCTAGTGTTCAGGTCTTGTAATCGGCGAATTCAGAGATCCAGGCCTAGTTTTCAGGATCCCGCAATTGGTGAGCCCAAAGTTCAAGGCCTATTGCATAGCATTCTGTAATCGATGAGTCCAGAGATCGAGGCTAGTTTTCAGGGTCCTGAAATAAGTGAGTCCAGAGATCGAGGCCTATTGTACAGTGTCTTGTAATCGGAGAGTCCAGAGATTGAGGCCTATTGTACAGTGTCCTGTAATCAGAGAGTCCAGAGATGGAGGCCTAGTGTTCATGTCCTATAATTGGTGGGCCAAAAGTTGGAGGCTTAGTTTTCAGGGTCCGTAATTGGTGAGACCAGTGTTTGAGGCCGACTGTCCAGCATCCTGCAATCAGCAGGTCCAGAGTTCAAGACCTAGTGTTCGAGGTCCCGGAATCGATGAGTCGAGAGATCGATTGTTCAGGATCCTGTAATTGGCAAGTCAAGAATTCAAGTCCCTAGAATTCAGGGTCCATCATCTGTGAGTCTGGAGTTCGAAGCCTAGAGTTTAGAGTACTAATCTAAGGTCCTCTTTTATCATCTTCAGCGAGTCTGGGGGTTGATAATGAAGATGGAAGCCCACTGCTTGATAGAAAGTGCAGAAGTCTGTGAAAGCCTGGGTCTGTCAGTCTCTGTAAGTCCACTGGGGAAGTGTATGTGAATTGCCTATGAGTGTGGGTGGTGGGAGGAGGGAGAAGTGGAGCAATGTTACATTAGTGGTGGAACATGTGATAACTCCTGTGGGCTGCCCCAGCACATCCTCGTGTGTGTTGGTTGGTGACACAAATAACACTTTTCATTGTATATTTTGATGTACACGTGATAAATAAATCTAAATCTGACTCAGAATGTGATTGACAGGAGGATGCAGATTCTTTGGGAGCGGATTTGTGAGAGGGTATTATTGGAGATTCTGTTTTGGCAGGGAGTTGGTGAGTGGGGAGAGAGGTGCGGAAGAGGAGCTTGAAGAAAATTGGGAAGAATATTTCTGTACCAAAGGGTGGCGGAATCACAGGGCATTGGGGGACATGGAGATGAGGGACTGTAGCCTGTTGTGGAGGTAATGTTAGTGTGGGGGAAGAGAGCCCAAGAATTTATACAGTGACTTTCCACTTTCCCCGAGCAGCAAGGCTGATAAACACCTCCAAACACTAACCCACTCCGCCATACCCCCACCCTCCACTCCGCACACCTCCACACACTAACCCACCCTCCACACCTCCACCCTCCACTCCACACCCCTCCATACACTAACCCACACCTCCATACCCCCACCCTCCACTCCACACACCTCCACACGCTAACCCACCCTCCACACCCCCACCCTCCACTCCACACACTAACCCACCCCTCCACACCTCCACCCTCCACTCCACACCCCTCCACACACTAACCCACCCCTCCACACCTCCACTCCACACACTAACCCACCCCTCCACACCCCCACCCTCCACTCCACACACCTCCACCCACTAACCCACCCCTCCACACCCCCACCCTCCACTCCACACACTAACCCACCCCTCCACACCCCCACCCTCCACTCCACACACTAACCTACCCCTCCACACCCCCACCCTCCACTCCACACACCTCCACCCACTAACCCACCCGTCCACACCCCCACCCTCCACTCCACACTAACCCACCCCTCCACACCCCCACCCTCCACTCCACACACTAACCCACCCCTCCACACCCCCACCCTCCACTCCAATCACTAACCCACCCCTCCACACCCCCACCCTCCACTCCACACACTAACCCACCCCTCCACACCCCCACCCTCCACTACTTTATCATTTCCTGTCAGAGCCACCTTATGTACAGACACTCCTGTGCCTTCAGTCACTTTATGGACGTACAATCAGTCTGTGTATATAAGCTATCGTATGTATTTATATTTATTGTGTTTGTATTATTAATGTGTTTTTTTGTGCTGCATCTGATTCAGAGTAGCAATTCAACGATTTTAACCACTGACGTGAAGCAATTTTGAATGTTGAATCTTTATTGCAGCATTATGGTATAAACCAGAAACCGTCAGCTCTTCAGTTATTTACCTCAGCACCACATGAATAATGTCATCAGGCACTCCAGATGCGTTTCCCAAGACTTCACTGATATTGTTGGCAGGCAGACCAACAGTAGTGAATAATATTTCTTATTTATGAGTCATTTATGACTCAATTTAAAAATTGAGAAAACAGAACATCTGAACCAACTCTTGACAATTCAGGAAGATCTTTGGTTAGAAGGCTTTCAGTATTTCAGAATCACAATCACCGGCATATGTCGTGAAATTTGTTAACTTAGCAGCAGCAATACCATGCAATACGTGATAATATCGAAAGAGAAGGGGTGTTCCATGTGCCCACCACTCTCTGTTTAAAGAACTTACCTCTGACATCTGGTCCTGATGAAGTGTCTCAGTCCAAAACATCGACTGTTTATTCCCCTCCATAGATACTGCCTGACCTGCTGAGTTCCTCCGGCATTTTGTGTGTCGCTCTGGATTTCCAGCGTCTGCACAATCTCTTCTGAATATTTTTAGTATTTGCTCTGTAATCTTGATCGTAAATTTTATGTTTAATTTCATTTTTACAGGACCTTGCAACACTTTTCACTCACAACGGTTTGGTCTCTGAGCTTCTTAAGATGTTTTTTTGTGGATTATGAGTCCTGAGAGCCAAAAGAAAATTATTTCAGATAAACGAACAGTATTTTAGACTTGATGGAGGTGTACCTGAGTGAATCCAAGTCAGAATCAGGTTTATTACCACTGACATACATACACAGTGACATCGTTTGTTTGTGGCAGCAGTATAGTGCAGTACATAAAAAATAGTAAAAATTACAGTATGAATATATAAGAAAAATTAAATAACACACAAAGAGACCAAAATAGTGATGTAATATTCATAGGTTCATGGACTGTTTAGAAATCTGATATTGGAGGGGAAGAAACTGTTCCTAAAACATTCAGTCTTCAGGCTCGTGTACCAAAAGACCACAAGGTATATGAGCATAATTAGGCCATTTGGCCCATCGAGTCTTCTCCACCATTTCATTATGGCTGATCCAACTTTCTTCCCAGCCCTAATCTCCTGCCTTCTCCCTGTATCCCTTCATGCCCTGACCAATCAAGAATCTATCAACCTCTGCCTTAAATATGCATAAAGACCTGGCTCCCACAGCTGCCTGTGGTGAAGAATTCCACAGATTCACCATTCTCCAGCTAAATAAATTCCTGCTCATCTCCGTTCAAAAAAGGACGCCCCTCTATTCTGAGACTGTGTCCTCTGGTCTAAGACTCTCCCACCATAGGAAATATCCTCTCCACATCCACCCTATCAAGGCCTTTCACCATTCAATAGGTTTCAATGAGGTCACTCCCTCATTCTCCTGATTTCCAGTGAATACAGGCCCAGAGCCAGCAAACGCTCTTCATATGACAAGCCATTCAATCCTGGAATCATTTTTGTGAACCTCTTTGAACTCTCTCCAGTTTCAGCACATCCTTTCTAAATATGGGGGCCCAAAACTGCTCACAATACTCCAAGTGACGCCTCACCAGTGCTTCATAAAATCTCAACATTATATCCTTGCTCCTATATTCTAGTCCTCTTGAAATGAATGCTATCATCACATTCCGTTCTTCACCACAGACACAACCTGCAAATTAAACATGGAATCCTGCACAAGGACTCCCAATCCCTTTGCACCTCAGTTTTCTGTATTTTATCTCCATTTAGAAAATAGTTAACCCTATAATTTCTTTTACCAAAGTGTATGACCATACACTTCCTGACACAGTATTCCATATGTAATTTCTTCATCCATTCTCCTAACCTGTCCAGGTCCTTCTCTACTACCTCAAAACTGCCTGCCCCTCCACTTATCTTCATATCATCTGCAAACTTTGCAACAAAGCCATCAATTTCATCATCCGAATCATTGACATAAGACATGAAAAGAATTGGTCCCAACACAGACCCCTGTGGAACACCACTAGTCACCAGCAGCCAGTCAGAAAAGGCTCCATTTATTCCCACTCTTTGCCTCCTGCCATTCAGCCACTGCTTTATCCATGCTAGAATCTTTCCTGTAATACCATGGGCTCGGAGCTTGTTAAGCAGCCTTATGGTTAAGTGGCACCTTGTCAAAAACTTTCTGAAAATCCAAGTACACATCAACCAATTCTCCTTTGTCTATCCTGCTTGTTATTTAGATTAGATTATGAGGATACTCAGTCCTCGTTTATTGTCATTTAGAAATGCATGCATTAAGAAATGATACAATGTTCCTCCAGAGTGATATCACAGAAAAACAGGACAGACCAAAGACTAACACTTACAGAACCACATAATTATCACATATAGTTACAGCAGTGCAAAGCAATACCATAATTTGATAAAGAGCAGACCATGGGCACTGTAAAAAAAAAGTCTCAAAGTTCCGATCGACTCCCGATAGTCCCCGATAACAGGTGGCAAAAGGGAGAAACTCCCTGCCATAAACCTCCAGGCACCGGCAACTGCCGATGCATTGAAAGCACCCGACCACAGCCGACTCTGAGTCCGGCCGTCTGAAAACTTCGAGCCTCCGACCAGCCCCTCTGATACAGCCTCCCGAGCGCCATCCTCTGCCGAGCGCCTTCGACCTCACCCTGGCCACCGAAACAAGCAAGGCCGAGGATTTGGGGCCTTCTCCTCCGGAGATGCTGGACCGCACAGTAACAGCGGTAGTGAAGCAGGCATTTCAGAAGTTTCTCCAGATGTTCCTCCGTACTCTCATGTCTGTCTCCATCAGATCAGAATTGTGTACAGTACCCTACTTGACACATAACAGATATCATTCACCGGAGTGGCCCTGTGCGCTGTGTTGCGCCGCCCTCTTCTCCTCCTCCTCCAGGAGAAAATATTTCTTCAAAGATTTCCAACAGATTTGTCAGGCAAGATTTTCCCTTGAGGAAACCATGCTGATTACAACCTATTTTATCATGTACCTCCAAGTACCCCTGGACCTCATCCTTTATAATTGACTCCAACGTTTCCCAACCACTGAGGTCAGACTAACTGGCCAATAGTTTCCTTTCTTCTGCCTCTCTCCCTTATTGAAGAGTGGAGTGACATCTGCAATTTTCCAGTCTTCTGGAACCATTCCAGAATCTAGTGATTCTTAAAAGATCATTACTAATGCCTCCACAATCTCTTCAGCCACCTCTTTCAGAACTCTGGGGTATACATCATCAGCTCCAGGTGACTTATCTACCACTAGGCCTTTCAGTTTCCCAGCAAACTTCTCTCTAGTTATGGGACTTCATGCACTTCATGCCCCCTGACACCTGGAACTTCTACCACACTGCTACTGTTTTCCTCAATGAAGACTGATACGAAATACTTAAGTAGTTCATTATCTCCCATTACTACATCTCTTAACTTTGTTTTACAATAGTCCGATATCCACTCTCACTTTTTTACACTTTATGCATCTGAAGAAATTTTTGATATCCTCTTTAATACTATAGGCTAGCTTACTTTTGTATTCCATCTTTACCTCTTAATGACTTTTTAGTTGGTGTCTGCTGGTTTTTAAAAGCTTCCCAATCCTCTAACTTCCCATTAATATTTTCTCTCTTATATGCCCTCATCTTTGTTAGCCATGGTTGTGTTGTCTTTCCTTTAGAATACTTCTTCCTCTTTGGAAAGTTTATTCCCGTGCCTTCCAGAAACTCCAGACATTGTCGCTCTGCCATCATCCCTACCAGTGTTCTTTTCCAATCAATTCTGGCTCAATCCTCTCTCATGCCTCTGTAATTCCCTTTACTCCACTCTAATATTGATACATCTGACTTCAGCTTCTTCTCAAATTTCAGGGTTAGTTTGATCATATTATGGGTTCTTTTACTATAAGGTCTCTAATCAATTCCGGTTCATTGCACAACACCCAACCTAGAATAGCTAATCCCTAGTGGGCTCAACCACGAACTGCTCTAAAAAGCCATCTCACATGCACTGTAGAAATTTCCCCTCTTGTGATCAGCACCAACTAATTTTCCCAATATACCTGCATATTGAAGTTCCCCATGACCATTGTAACATTGCCCTTTCAGCTTGCATTTTCTATCTCCCTTTGTAATTTATAGGCCACATCCTTCCTACTGTTTGAGGGTCTGTATACAACTCCCATCACGGTCTTTTTCCCCGGTACCTCCTCCTTACTAATTGGTAGTAATGAGAAGAGGGCATGAACTGGGTGACGGTGGTCCGTAATGATGGATACCGCTGCCTTGAGACACCAGCTTCTGAAGATGTCCTCGATGCTGGGAGGATTGTGTCCTCAATGGTGGGAGGGATGTCTCCTCGATGGTGGGAGGGTTGTCTACTCGATGGTGGGAGGGTTGTGTCGGTGATGGTGGGAGGGTTGTGTCCTCGACGGTGGGAGGGTTGTGTCTGTGATGGTGGGAGGGTTGTGTCGGTGATGGTAGGAGAATTGTGCCCTCGATGGTAGAAGGGTTGTGTCGGTGATGGTGGGAGGGTTGTGTCCTTGATGGGGGGAGGGTTGAGTCGGTGATGGTGGGAGGGTTGAGTAGGTGATGGTGGGAGGGTTGTGCCTCGATGGTGGGAGGGTTGTGTCGGTGATGGTGGGACGGTTGTGTCAGTGATGGTAGGAGGGTTGTGTTGGTGATGGTGGGAGGGTTGTTTCCTTGATGGTGGGAGGGTTCTGTCGGTGATGGTGGGACGGTTGTGCCCTTGAGTGGGAGGGTTGTGTCGGTGATGGTGGGAGGGCCGTGTCGGTGATGGTGGGAGGGTTGAGTCGGTGATGGTAGGAGGGATGTGTTCCCGATGGTGGGAGGGTTGTGTTCATGATGGTAGGAGGGTTGTGTCCTCGATGGTGGGAGGGTCATGTCGGTGATGGTGGGAGGGCTGTGTCCTCGCTGGTGGGAGGGTTGTGTCGGTGATGGTGGGAGGGTTGTGTCCTCGATGGTAGAAGGGTTGTGTCGGTGATGGTGGGAGGGTTGTGCCCTCGATGGTAGAAGGGTTGTGTCGGTGATGGTGGGAGGGTTGTGCCCTCGATGGTAAGAGGGTTGTGTCGGTGATGGTGCGAGGGTTGTGTCGCTGATGGTGGGAGGGTTGTGTCCTTGATGGTGGGAGGGTTGTGTCCTTGATGGTGGGAGGGTTCTGTCGGTGATGGTGGGACGGTTGTGCCATTGAAGGTGGGAGGGTTGTCTCTCGATGGTAGGAGGGTCGTGTCGGTGATGGTGTGAGGGTTGTGTCGGTGATGGTGGGAGGGTTGTCTCTCGATGGTAGGAGGGTTGTGTCGGTGATGGTGGGAGGGTTGAGTCGGTGATGGTAGGAGGGATGTGTTCCCGATGGTGGGAGGGTTGTGTTCATGATGGTAGGAGGGTTGTGTCCTCGATGGTGGGAGGGTCGTGTTGGTGATGGTGGGAGGGTTGTGTCCTCGATGGTGGGAGGGTTGTGTCGGTGATGGTGGGAGGGTTGTGTCCTCGATAGTGGGAGGGTTGTGTCGGTGATGGTGGGAGGGTTGTGTTACCGATGGTGGGAGGGTTGTGTCGGTGATGGTGGGAGGGTTGTGTTCCCGATGGTGGGAGGGTTGTGTCGGTGATGGTCAGGGGGTTGTGTCGCTGATGATGGGAGGGTTGTGTCAGTGATGGTGGGAGGGATGTGCCTCGATGATGGAAGAGTTGTGTCGGTGATGATGGGTGGGTTGTGTCCTTGATGGTGGGAGGGTTATGTCCTCGATAGTGGGAGGGTTGTGTTGGCGATGGTGGGAGGGTTGTGCCCTCGATGATGGGAGGGTTGTGTCGATGATGGTGGGAGGGTTGTGTCCTCGATAGTGGGAGGGTTGTGTCAGTGATGGTGGGAAGGTTATGACCCCGATGGTGGGAGGGTTGTGTCGGTGATGGTGGGAGGGTTGTGTCCTCGATGGTGGGAGGGTTATGTCCCCGATGGTGGGAGGGTTGTTTCCTTGATGGTGGGAGTGTTGTGTCGGTGATGGTGGGAGGGTTGTGCCCTCGATGATGCAAGGGTTGTGTCGGTGATGGTGGGAGGGGTATATCCTCGATGGTGGGAGGGTTGTGTCCTCGATGCTGGGAGGGTTGTGTCAGTGATGATGGGAGGGTTGTGTCCTCGATGCTGGGAGGGTTGTGTCAGTGATGGTGGGAGGGTTATGTCCCCAATGGTGGGAGGGTTGTTTCCTTGATGGTGGGAGGGATGTGTCGGTGATGGTGGGAGGGTTGTGTCCTGGATGGTGGGTGGGTTGTGTCCTCGATGGTGGAGGGGTTGTGTCCTCGATGCTGGGAGGGTTGTGGCAGTGATGCTGGGACGGTTGTGTCGGTGATGTTGGGAGGGTAGTGTCGTTGTTGGTTTTAGGGTTGTTTCCTCGATAGTGGGAGGGTTGTGTCCCCGATGGTGGGAGGGTTGTGTTCTCGATGGTGGGAGGGTTGTGTCGGTGATGGTGAGAGGGTTGTGTCCTCGATGGTGGGAGGGTTGTGTCGGTGATGGTGAGAGGGTTTTGTCCTTGATGGTGGGAGGGTTGTGTCCTTGATGGGGGGAGGGTTGTGTCGGTGATGGTGAGAGGGTTGTGTCGGTGATGGTGGGAGGGTTGTGTCCTCGATGGTGGAAGAGTTGTGTCGGTGATGGTGGGAGGGTTGTGTCCTTGATGGTGGGAGGGTTATGTCCTCGATAGTGGGAGGGTTGTGTTGGCGATGGTGGGAGGGTTGTGTCGGTGATGGTCAGAGGGTTGTGTCGCTGATGATGGGAGGGTTGTGTCAGTGATGGTGGGAGGGATGTGCCTCGATGATGGAAGAGTTGTGTCGGTGATGGTGGGAGGGTTGTGTCCTTGATGGTGGGAGGGTTATGTCCTCGATAGTGGGAGGGTTGTGTTGGCGATGGTGGGAGGGTTGTGCCCTCGATGATGGGAGGGTTGTGTCGATGATGGTGGGAGGGTTGTGTCCTCGATAGTGGGAGGGTTGTGTCAGTGATGGTGGGAAGGTTATGACCCCGATGGTGGGAGGGTTGTGTCGGTGATGGTCAGAGGGTTGTGTCGCTGATGATGGGAGGGTTGTGTCAGTGATGGTGGGAGGGATGTGCCTCGATGATGGAAGAGTTGTGTCGGTGATGGTGGGAGGGTTGTGTCCTTGATGGTGGGAGGGTTATGTCCTCGATAGTGGGAGGGTTGTGTTGGCGATGGTGGGAGGGTTGTGCCCTCGATGATGGGAGGGTTGTGTCGATGATGGTGGGAGGGTTGTGTCCTCGATAGTGGGAGGGTTGTGTCAGTGATGGTGGGAAGGTTATGACCCCGATGGTGGGAGGGTTGTGTCGGTGATGGTGGGAGGGTTGTGTCCTCGATGGTGGGAGGGTTATGTCCCCGATGGTGGGAGGGTTGTTTCCTTGATGGTGGGAGTGTTGTGTCCTCGATGCTGGGAGGGTTGTGTCAGTGATGATGGGAGGGTTGTGTCCTCGATGCTGGGAGGGTTGTGTCAGTGATGGTGGGAGGGTTATGTCCCCGATGGTGGGAGGGATGTGTCAGTGATGGTGGAGGGGTTGTGTCCTCGATGCTGGGAGTGTTGTGGCAGTGATGCTGGGACGGTTGTGTCGGTGATGTTGGGAGGGTAGTGTCGTTGTTGGTTTTAGGGTTGTTTCCTCGATAGTGGGAGGGTTGTGTCCCCGATGGTGGGAGGGTTGTGTCCTCGATGGTGGGAGGGTTGTGTCGGTGATGGTGAGAGGGTTTTGTCCTTGATGGTGGGAGGGTTGTGTCCTTGATGGGGGGAGGGTTGTGTCGGTGATGGTGAGAGGGTTGTGTCGGTGATGGTGAGAGGGTTGTGTCGGTGATGGTGGGAGGGTTGTGCCCTCGATGGTAGAAGGGTTGTGTCGGTGATGGTGGGAGGGTTGTGCCCTCGATGGTCGGAGGGTTGTGTCGGTGATGGTGAGAGGGTTGTGTTGGTGATGGTGGGAGGGTTGTGTCGGTGATGGTGGGAGGGTTGTGTCGGTGATGGTAGGAGGGTTGTGCCATTGAAGGTGGGAGGGTTGTGTCGGTGATGGTGGGACGGTTGTGCCATTGAAGGTGGGAGGGTTGTGTCGGTGATGGTGGGAGGGTTGTGTCCTTGATGGTGGGAGGGTTCTGTCGGTGATGGTGGGACGGTTGTGCCATTGAAGGTGGGAGGGTTGTGTCGGTGATGGTGGGAGGGTCGTGTCGGTGATGGTGTGAGGGTTGTGTCGGTGATGGTGGGAGGGTTGTCTCTCGATGGTAGGAGGGTTGTTTCGGTGATGGTGGGTGGGTTGTGTCCTTGATGGTGGGAGGGTTCTGTCGGTGATGGTGGAACGGTTGTGCCATTGAAGGTGGGAGGGTTGTCTCTCGATGGTAGGAGGGTTGTGTCGGTGATGGTGGGAGGGTTGAGTCAGTGATGGTAGGAGGGATGTGTTCCCGATGGTGGGAGGGTTGTGTTCATGATGGTAGGAGGGTTGTGTCCTCGATGGTGGGAGGGTCGTGTTGGTGATGGTGGGAGGGTTGTGTTCCCGATGATGGGAGGGTTGTGTCGGTGATGGTCAGAGGGTTGTGTCGCTGATGATGGGAGGGTTGTGTCAGTGATGGTGGGAGGGATGTGCCTCGATGATGGAAGAGTTGTGTCGGTGATGGTGGGAGGGTTGTGTCCTCGACGGTGGGAGGGTTGTGTCGGTGATGGTGGGAGGGTTGGGTCCTTGATGGGGGGAGGGTTGAGTCGGTGATGGTGGGAGGGTTGAGTAGGTGATGGTGGGAGGGTTGTGCCTCGATGGTGGGAGGGTTGTGTCGGTGATGGTGGGACGGTTGTGTCAGTGATGGTAGGAGGGTTGTGTTGGTGATGGTGGGAGGGTTCTGTCGGTGATGGTGGGACGGTTGTGCCCTTGAGTGGGAGGGTTGTGTCGGTGATGGTGGGAGGGCCGTGTCGGTGATGGTGGGAGGGCCGTGTCGGTGATGGTGGGAGGGTTGAGTCGGTGATGGTAGGAGGGATGTGTTCCCGATGGTAGGAGGGTTGTGTCCTCGATGGTGGGAGGGTTGTGTCGGTGATGGTGGGAGGGTTGTGCCCTCGATGGTAGAAGGGTTGTGTCGGTGATGGTGGGAGGGTTGTGCCCTCGATGGTAGAAGGGTTGTGTCGGTGATGGTGGGAGGGTTGTGCCCTCGATGGTAAGAGGGTTGTGTCGGTGATGGTGCGAGGGTTGTGTCGCTGATGGTGGGAGGGTTGTGTCCTCGATGGTAGGAGGGTTGTGTTGGTGATGGTGGGAGGGTTGTGTCCTTGATGGTGGGAGGGTTGTGTCCTCGATGGTAGGAGGGTTGTGTTGGTTATGGTGGGAGGGTTGTGTCCTTGATGGTGGGAGGGTTCTGTCAGTGATGGTGGGACGGTTGTGCCATTGAAGGTGGGAGGGTTGTCTCTCGATGGTAGGAGGGTTGTGTCGGTGATGGTGGGAGGGTTGAGTCAGTGATGGTAGGAGGGATGTGTTCCCGATGGTGGGAGGGTTGTGTTCATGATGGTAGGAGGGTTGTGTCCTCGATGGTGGAAGGGTCGTGTTGGTGATGGTGGGAGGGTTGTGTCCTCGATGGTGGGAGGGTTGTGTCGGTGATGGTGGGAGGGTTGTGTTCCCGATGGTGGGAGGGTTGTGTCGGTGATGGTGGGAGGGTTGTGTCCTCGATGGTGGAAGGGTTGTGTCCTCGATGGTGGAAGGGTTGTGTCGGTGATGGTCAGAGGGTTGTGTCGCTGATGATGGGAGGGTTGTGTCAGTGATGGTGGGAGGGATGTGCCTCGATGATGGAAGGGTTGTGTCGGTGATGGTGGGAGGGTTGTGTCGGTGATGGTGGGAGGGTTGTGTCCTCGATGGTGGGAGGGTTGTGTCGGTGATAGTCAGATAGTCAGAGGGTTGTGTCGCTGATGATGGGAGGGTTGTGTCAGTGATGCTGGGAGGGATGTGCCTCGATGATGGAAGAGTTGTGTCTGTGATGGTGGGAGGGTTGTGTCCTTGATGGTGGGAGGGTTATGTCCTCGATAGTGGGAGGGTTGTGTTGGTGATGGTGGGAGGGTTGTGCCCTCGATGATTGGAGGGTTGTGTCGATGATGGTGGGAGGGTTGTGTCCTTGATAGTGGGAGGGTTGTGTCAGTGATGGTGGGAGGGTTGTGTCCTCGATGGTGGGAGGGTTATGTCCCCGATGGTGGGAGGGTTGTTTCCTTGATGGTGGGAGTGTTGTGTCGGTGATGGTGGGAGGGTTGTGCCCTCGATGATGCAAGGGTTGTGTCGGTGATGGTGGGAGGGGTATATCCTCGATGGTGGGAGGGTTGTGTCCTCGATGCTGGGAGGGTTGTGTCAGTGATGATGGGAGGGTTGTGTCCTCGATGCTGGGAGGGTTGTGTCAGTGATGGTGGGAGGGTTATGTCCCCGATGGTGGGAGGGTTGTTTCCTTGATGGTGGGAGGGATGTGTCGGTGATGGTGGGAGTGTTGTGTCGGTGATGGTGGGAGTATTGTGTCCTTGATGGTGGGAGGGTTGTGTCGGTGATGGTGGGAGGGCTGTGTTCCCGATGGTGGGAGGGTTTTGTTGGTGATGGTGGGAGGGTTGTGTCCTCGATGGTGGGATGGTCGTGTCCTTGATAGTGGGAGGGTTGTGTCGGTGATGGTGGGAGGGTTGTGCGCTCGATTAAGGGAGGGTTGTGGCAGTAATGGTGGGAGGGTTGTGTCCTGGATGGTGGGAGGATTATGTCCCCGATGGTGGGTGGTTTGTGTCCCCAATGGTGGGAGGTTTGTATCGCTGATGGTGGGAGAGTTGTGTCCTCGCTGGTGGGAGGGTTGTGTCCTCGATTGTGGGAGGGTTCTGGCAGTAATGGTTGGAGTGTTGTGTCCTGGATGGTGGGAGGGTTATGTCCCCGATGGTGGGAGCGTTGTTTCCTTGATGGTGGGAGGGTTGTGTCGGTGATGGTGAGAGGTTTGTGTCCTGGATGGTGGGAGGATTGTGCCCTCAATGCTGGGAGCATTGTGTCCTCGATGCTGGGTGGGTTGTGTTGGTGATGTTGGGAGGGTTGTGTCGGTGATGGTGGGAGGGTTGTGTCCTCGATGCTTGGAGGGTTGTGGCAGTGATGATGGGAGGGTAGTTTCTTTGATGGTGGGAGGGTTGTGTCGGTGATGGTGGGAGGGTTGTGTCCTCGATGCTGGGAGGGTTGTGGCAGTGATGATGGGAGGGTTATGTCCTGGATGGTGGGCGGGTTATGTCCCCGATGGTGGGAGGGTTGTTGCCTTGATGGTGGGGGGGTTGTGTCGGTGAGGGTGGAAGGGTTGAATCCTGGATGGTGGGAGGGTTGTGTCCCCAGTGGTGGGAGGGTTGTGTCCTCGATGGTGGGAGGGTTGTATCGGTGATGGTGGGAGGGTTGTGTCGTTGATGATAGGAGGGTTGTGTCCTCGATGGTGGGAGGGTTGTGTCGGTGATGGTGGGTGGGTTGTGTCGGTGATGGTGGGAGGGTTGTCTCCTCGATGGTGGGAGGGTTGTGTCGGTGATGGTGGGAGGGTTGTGTCCTTGATGGTGGGATGGTCGTGTCCTTGATAGTGGGAGGGTTGTGTCGGTGATGGTGGGAGGGTTGTGGCAGTAATGGTGGGAGGGTTGTGTCGGTGTTGGTGGGAGAGTTGTGTCCTCGCTGGTGGGAGGGTTGTGTCCTCGATTGTGGGAGGGTTCTGGCAGTAATGGTTGGAGTGTTGTGTCCTGGATGGTGGGAGGGTTATGTCCCCGATGGTGGGAGCGTTGTTTCCTTGATGGTGGGAGGGTTGTGTCGGTGATGGTGAGAGGTTTGTGTCCTGGATGGTGGGAGGATTGTGCCCTCAATGCTGGGAGCATTGTGTCCTCGATGCTGGGTGGGTTGTGTTGGTGATGTTGGGAGGGTTGTGTCGTTGATGGTGGGAGGGTTGTTTCCTCGATGGTGGGTGGGTTGTGTCCTCGATGGTGGGATGGTCGTGTCCTTGATAGTGGGAGGGTTGTGTCGGTGATGGTGGGAGGGTTGTGCGCTCGATGATGGGAGGGTTGTGGCAGTAATGGTGGGAGGGTTGTGTCCTGGATGGTGGGAGGATTATGTACCCGATGGTGGGAGGGTTGTGTACCCAATGGTGGGAGGTTTGTATCGCTGATATCGGGAGGGTTGTGTCGGTGTTCGTGGGAGAGTTGTGTCCTCGCTGGTGGGAGGGTTGTGTCCTCGATTGTGGGAGTGTTCTGGCAGTGATGGTTGGAGTGTTGTGTCCTGGATGGTGGGACGGTTATGTCCCCGATGGTGGGAGGGTTGTTTCCTTGATGGTGGGAGGGTTGTGTCGGTGATGGTGAGAGGGTTGTGTCGTTGATGGTCGGAGGGTTGTGTTGGTGATGGTGGGAGGGGTTGTGTCCTGGATGGTGGGAGGGTTGTGTCTGTGATGGTGGCAGGGTTGTGTCCTCGATGGTGGGAGGTTTGTGTCGGTGATGGTGGGTGGGTTGTGTCGCTGATGGTGCGAGGGTTGTGTCGGTGATAGTGGAAGGGTTGTGTCCTCGATGGTGGGAGGGTTGTGTCCTTGATAGTGGGATGGTTGTGTTGGTGATGGTGGGAGGGTTGTGCCCTCGATGATGAGAGGATTGTGTCCTTGATAGTGGGATGGTTGTGTTGGTGATGGTTGGAGGGTTGTGCCCTCGATGATGGGAGGGTTGTTTCGGTGATGGTGGGAGGGTTGTGCCCTCGATGATTGGAGGGTTGTGTCGGGGATGGTGGGAGGGTTATGTCATCGATGGTGGGAGGGTTGTGTCCTCGACGCTGGGAGATTTGTGGCAGTGATGGTGGGAGGATTGTGCCCCTGATGGTGTGAGTGTTATGTCCCCGATGATGGGAGGGTTGTTTCCTTGATGTTGGGAGGGTTGTGTTGGTTATGGTGGGAGGGCTGTGTCCGGGATGGTGGGAGTGTTGTGTCCTCGATGGTGGGAGAGTTGTGGCCTTGATGCTGGGAGGGTTGTGGCAGTGATGGTGGGAAGGTTGTGTCTGTGATGTTGGGAGGGTAGTGTCGTTGTTGGTGGGAGGGTTGTTTCCTCGATGGTGGGAGGGTTGTGTCCCCGATGGTGGGAGGGTTGTGTCCTCGATGGTCGGAGGGTTGTGTACCCAATGGTGGGAGGGTTGTGTCCTCGATGGTGGGAGGGTGGTGTCGGTGATGATGGGTGGGTTGTGTCCTCGATGGTGGGAGTGTTGTGTTGGTGATGGTTGGAGGGTTGTGCCCTCGATGATGGGAGGGTTGTGTCCGGGATGGTGGGAGTGTTGTGTCCTCGATGGTGGGAGAGTTGTGTCCTTGATGCTGGGAGGGTTGTGGCAGTGATGGTGGGAGGGTTGTGTCGGTGATGTTGGGAGGGTAGTGTCGTTGTTGCTGGGAGGTTTGTTTCCTCGATGGTGGGAGGGTTGTGTCCCCGATGGTGGGAGGGTTGTGTCCTCGATGGTCGGAGGGTTGTGTACCCAATGGTGGGAGGGTTGTGTCCTCGATGGTGGGAGGGTGGTGTCCCCAATGGTGGGAGGGTTGAGTCCTCGATGGTGGGAGGGTTGTGTCCCCGATGGTGGGAGGGTTGTTGCCTTGATGGTGGAAGGGTTGTGTCGGTGATGCTGGGAGGGTTGTGTCGGTGATGGTGGGAGGTTTGTGTCGGTGATGGTGGGAGGATTGTGTCCTTGATGGTGGGAGGGTTGTGTCGGTGATGGTGGTAGGGTTGTGTCGGTGATGGTGGGAGTATTGTGTCGGTGATGGTGGGAGTATTGTGTCGGTGATGGTGGTAGGGTTGTGTCGGTGATGGTGGTAGGGTGTGTCGGTGATGATGGGAGGGTTATGTCCTTGATGGTGGGAGTGTTGTGTCCTCGATGGTGGGAGGGTTATGTCGGTGATGGTGGAATGGGTTGTGTCCTGGATGGTGGGAGGGTTGTGTCCTCGATGGTGGGAGGGTTGTGCCCTCGATGGTCTGAGGGTTGTTTCGGTGATGGTGGGGGGGTTGTGTCCTTGATGGTGGGAGGGTTGTATCGGTGATGGTGAGAGGGTTGTGTCGCTGATGGTGGGAGGGTTTTGTCGGTGATGGTGGGAAGGTTGTGTCGGTGATGGTGGGAGGGTTGTGTCCTGGATGGTGGGAAGGTTGTGTCCTCGATGATGGGAGGGTTGTGCCCTCGATGGTCAGAGGGTTGTATCGGTGATGTTGGGAGGGTTGTGTCGCTGATGGTGGGAGGGTTGTGTCGGTGATAGTGCGAGGGTTTTCTCCTCGATGGTGGGAGGGTCGTGTTGGTGATGATGGGTGGGTTGTGTCCTCGATAGTGGAAGCGTTGCGTCCTTGATGGTGGGAGGGTTGTGCCCTCGATGATGGGAGGGTTGTGTCGGTGATGGTGAGAGGGTTGTGTCGGTGATGGTGGGAGGGTTGTGCCCTCGATGGTAGAAGGGTTGTGTCGGTGATGGTGGGAGGGTTGTGCCCTCGATGGTAAGAGGGTTGTGTCGGTGATGGTGCGAGGGTTGTGTCGCTGATGGTGGGAGGGTTGTGTCCTCGATGGTAGGAGGGTTGTGTTGGTGATGGTGGGAGGGTTGTGTCCTTGATGGTGGGAGGGTTGTGTCCTCGATGGTAGGAGGGTTGTGTTGGTTATGGTGGGAGGGTTGTGTCCTTGATGGTGGGAGGGTTGTGCCCTCGATGATGGGAGGGTTGTGTCGGTGATGGTGAGAGGGTTGTGTCGGTGATGGTGGGAGGGTTGTGCCCTCGATGGTAGAAGGGTTGTGTCGGTGATGGTGGGAGGGTTGTGCCCTCGATGGTAAGAGGGTTGTGTCGGTGATGGTGCGAGGGTTGTGTCGCTGATGGTGGGAGGGTTGTGTCCTCGATGGTAGGAGGGTTGTGTTGGTGATGGTGGGAGGGTTGTGTCCTTGATGGTGGGAGGGTTGTGTCCTCGATGGTAGGAGGGTTGTGTTGGTTATGGTGGGAGGGTTGTGTCCTTGATGGTGGGAGGGTTCTGTCGGTGATGGTGGGACGGTTGTGCCATTGAAGGTGGGAGGGTTGTCTCTCGATGGTAGGAGGGTTGTGTCGGTGATGGTGGGAGGGTTGAGTCAGTGATGGTAGGAGGGATGTGTTCCCGATGGTGGGAGGGTTGTGTTCATGATGGTAGGAGGGTTGTGTCCTCGATGGTGGAAGGGTCGTGTTGGTGATGGTGGGAGGGTTGTGTCCTCGATGGTGGGAGGGTTGTGTCGGTGATGGTGGGAGGGTTGTGTTCCCGATGGTGGGAGGGTTGTGTCGGTGATGGTGGGAGGGTTGTGTCCTCGATGGTGGAAGGGTTGTGTCCTCGATGGTGGAAGGGTTGTGTCGGTGATGGTCAGAGGGTTGTGTCGCTGATGATGGGAGGGTTGTGTCAGTGATGGTGGGAGGGATGTGCCTCGATGATGGAAGGGTTGTGTCGGTGATAGTCAGAGGGTTGTGTCGCTGATGATGGGAGGGTTGTGTCAGTGATGGTGGGAGGGATGTGCCTCGATGATGGAAGAGTTGTGTCTGTGATGGTGGGAGGGTTGTGTCCTTGATGGTGGGAGGGTTATGTCCTCGATAGTGGGAGGGTTGTGTTGGTGATGGTGGGAGGGTTGTGCCCTCGATGATTGGAGGGTTGTGTCGATGATGGTGGGAGGGTTGTGTCCTTGATAGTGGGAGGGTTGTGTCAGTGATGGTGGGAGGGTTGTGTCCTCGATGGTGGGAGGGTTATGTCCCCGATGGTGGGAGGGTTGTTTCCTTGATGGTGGGAGTGTTGTGTCGGTGATGGTGGGAGGGTTGTGCCCTCGATGATGCAAGGGTTGTGTCGGTGATGGTGGGAGGGGTATATCCTCGATGGTGGGAGGGTTGTGTCCTCGATGCTGGGAGGGGTGTGTCAGTCATGATGGGAGGGTTGTGTCCTCGATGCTGGGAGGGTTGTGTCAGTGATGGTGGGAGGGTTATGTCCCCGATGGTGGGAGGGTTGTTTCCTTGATGGTGGGAGGGATGTGTCGGTGATGGTGGGAGTGTTGTGTCGGTGATGGTGGGAGTATTGTGTCCTTGATGGTGGGAGGGTTGTGTCGGTGATGGTGGGAGGGCTGTGTTCCCGATGGTGGGAGGGTTTTGTTGGTGATGGTGGGAGGGTTGTGTCCTCGATGGTGGGATGGTCGTGTCCTTGATAGTGGGAGGGTTGTGTCGGTGATGGTGGGAGGGTTGTGCGCTCGATTAAGGGAGGGTTGTGGCAGTAATGGTGGGAGGGTTGTGTCCTGGATGGTGGGAGGATTATGTCCCCGATGGTGGGTGGTTTGTGTCCCCAATGGTGGGAGGTTTGTATCGCTGATGGTGGGAGAGTTGTGTCCTCGCTGGTGGGAGGGTTGTGTCCTCGATTGTGGGAGGGTTCTGGCAGTAATGGTTGGAGTGTTGTGTCCTGGATGGTGGGAGGGTTATGTCCCCGATGGTGGGAGCGTTGTTTCCTTGATGGTGGGAGGGTTGTGTCGGTGATGGTGAGAGGTTTGTGTCCTGGATGGTGGGAGGATTGTGCCCTCAATGCTGGGAGCATTGTGTCCTCGATGCTGGGTGGGTTGTGTTGGTGATGTTGGGAGGGTTGTGTCGGTGATGGTGGGAGGGTTGTGTCCTCGATGCTTGGAGGGTTGTGGCAGTGATGATGGGAGGGTAGTTTCTTTGATGGTGGGAGGGTTGTGTCGGTGATGGTGGGAGGGTTGTGTCCTCGATGCTGGGAGGGTTGTGGCAGTGATGATGGGAGGGTTATGTCCTGGATGGTGGGCGGGTTATGTCCCCGATGGTGGGAGGGTTGTTGCCTTGATGGTGGGGGGGTTGTGTCGGTGAGGGTGGAAGGGTTGAATCCTGGATGGTGGGAGGGTTGTGTCCCCAGTGGTGGGAGGGTTGTGTCCTCGATGGTGGGAGGGTTGTATCGGTGATGGTGGGAGGGTTGTGTCGTTGATGATAGGAGGGTTGTGTCCTCGATGGTGGGAGGGTTGTGTCGGTGATGGTGGGTGGGTTGTGTCGGTGATGGTGGGAGGGTTGTCTCCTCGATGGTGGGAGGGTTGTGTCGGTGATGGTGGGAGGGTTGTGTCCTTGATGGTGGGATGGTCGTGTCCTTGATAGTGGGAGGGTTGTGTCGGTGATGGTGGGAGGGTTGTGGCAGTAATGGTGGGAGGGTTGTGTCGGTGTTGGTGGGAGAGTTGTGTCCTCGCTGGTGGGAGGGTTGTGTCCTCGATTGTGGGAGGGTTCTGGCAGTAATGGTTGGAGTGTTGTGTCCTGGATGGTGGGAGGGTTATGTCCCCGATGGTGGGAGCGTTGTTTCCTTGATGGTGGGAGGGTTGTGTCGGTGATGGTGAGAGGTTTGTGTCCTGGATGGTGGGAGGATTGTGCCCTCAATGCTGGGAGCATTGTGTCCTCGATGCTGGGTGGGTTGTGTTGGTGATGTTGGGAGGGTTGTGTCGTTGATGGTGGGAGGGTTGTTTCCTCGATGGTGGGTGGGTTGTGTCCTCGATGGTGGGATGGTCGTGTCCTTGATAGTGGGAGGGTTGTGTCGGTGATGGTGGGAGGGTTGTGCGCTCGATGATGGGAGGGTTGTGGCAGTAATGGTGGGAGGGTTGTGTCCTGGATGGTGGGAGGATTATGTACCCGATGGTGGGAGGGTTGTGTACCCAATGGTGGGAGGTTTGTATCGCTGATATCGGGAGGGTTGTGTCGGTGTTCGTGGGAGAGTTGTGTCCTCGCTGGTGGGAGGGTTGTGTCCTCGATTGTGGGAGTGTTCTGGCAGTGATGGTTGGAGTGTTGTGTCCTGGATGGTGGGACGGTTATGTCCCCGATGGTGGGAGGGTTGTTTCCTTGATGGTGGGAGGGTTGTGTCGGTGATGGTGAGAGGGTTGTGTCGTTGATGGTCGGAGGGTTGTGTTGGTGATGGTGGGAGGGGTTGTGTCCTGGATGGTGGGAGGGTTGTGTCTGTGATGGTGGCAGGGTTGTGTCCTCGATGGTGGGAGGTTTGTGTCGGTGATGGTGGGTGGGTTGTGTCGCTGATGGTGCGAGGGTTGTGTCGGTGATAGTGGAAGGGTTGTGTCCTCGATGGTGGGAGGGTTGTGTCCTTGATAGTGGGATGGTTGTGTTGGTGATGGTGGGAGGGTTGTGCCCTCGATGATGGGAGGATTGTGTCCTTGATAGTGGGATGGTTGTGTTGGTGATGGTTGGAGGGTTGTGCCCTCGATGATGGGAGGGTTGTTTCGGTGATGGTGGGAGGGTTGTGCCCTCGATGATTGGAGGGTTGTGTCGGGGATGGTGGGAGGGTTATGTCATCGATGGTGGGAGGGTTGTGTCCTCGACGCTGGGAGATTTGTGGCAGTGATGGTGGGAGGATTGTGCCCCTGATGGTGTGAGTGTTATGTCCCCGATGATGGGAGGGTTGTTTCCTTGATGTTGGGAGGGTTGTGTTGGTTATGGTGGGAGGGCTGTGTCCGGGATGGTGGGAGTGTTGTGTCCTCGATGGTGGGAGAGTTGTGTCCTTGATGCTGGGAGGGTTGTGGCAGTGATGGTGGGAAGGTTGTGTCTGTGATGTTGGGAGGGTAGTGTCGTTGTTGGTGGGAGGGTTGTTTCCTCGATGGTGGGAGGGTTGTGTCCCCGATGGTGGGAGGGTTGTGTCCTCGATGGTCGGAGGGTTGTGTACCCAATGGTGGGAGGGTTGTGTCCTCGATGGTGGGAGGGTGGTGTCGGTGATGATGGGTGGGTTGTGTCCTCGATGGTGGGAGTGTTGTGTTGGTGATGGTTGGAGGGTTGTGCCCTCGATGATGGGAGGGTTGTGTCCGGGATGGTGGGAGTGTTGTGTCCTCGATGGTGGGAGAGTTGTGTCCTTGATGCTGGGAGGGTTGTGGCAGTGATGGTGGGAGGGTTGTGTCGGTGATGTTGGGAGGGTAGTGTCGTTGTTGCTGGGAGGGTTGTTTCCTCGATGGTGGGAGGGTTGTGTCCCCGATGGTGGGAGGGTTGTGTCCTCGATGGTCGGAGGGTTGTGTACCCAATGGTGGGAGGGTTGTGTCCTCGATGGTGGGAGGGTGGTGTCCCCAATGGTGGGAGGGTTGAGTCCTCGATGGTGGGAGGGTTGTGTCCCCGATGGTGGGAGGGTTGTTGCCTTGATGGTGGAAGGGTTGTGTCGGTGATGCTGGGAGGGTTGTGTCGGTGATGGTGGGAGGTTTGTGTCGGTGATGGTGGGAGGATTGTGTCCTTGATGGTGGGAGGGTTGTGTCGGTGATGGTGGTAGGGTTGTGTCGGTGATGGTGGGAGTATTGTGTCGGTGATGGTGGGAGTATTGTGTCGGTGATGGTGGTAGGGTTGTGTCGGTGATGGTGGTAGGGTGTGTCGGTGATGATGGGAGGGTTATGTCCTCGATGGTGGGAGTGTTGTGTCCTCGATGGTGGGAGGGTTATGTCGGTGATGGTGGAATGGGTTGTGTCCTGGATGGTGGGAGGGTTGTGTCCTCGATGGTGGGAGGGTTGTGCCCTCGATGGTCTGAGGGTTGTTTCGGTGATGGTGGGGGGGTTGTGTCCTTGATGGTGGGAGGGTTGTATCGGTGATGGTGAGAGGGTTGTGTCGCTGATGGTGGGAGGGTTTTGTCGGTGATGGTGGGAAGGTTGTGTCGGTGATGGTGGGAGGGTTGTGTCCTGGATGGTGGGAAGGTTGTGTCCTCGATGATGGGAGGGTTGTGCCCTCGATGGTCAGAGGGTTGTATCGGTGATGTTGGGAGGGTTGTGTTGCTGATGGTGGGAGGGTTGTGTCGGTGATAGTGCGAGGGTTTTCTCCTCGATGGTGGGAGGGTCGTGTTGGTGATGATGGGTGGGTTGTGTCCTCGATGGTGGAAGCGTTGCGTCCTTGATGGTGGGAGGGTTGTGCCCTCGATGATGGGAGGGTTGTGTCGGTGATGGTGGGAGGGTTATGTCCTCGATGGTGGGAGCGTTGTGTCCTCTATACTGGGAGGTTTGTGGCAGTGATGGTGGGAGGGTTGTGTCCTGGATGGTGGGAGGGTTGTATCGCTGATGGTGGGAGGGTTGTGTCCCCGATGGTGGGAGTGTTGACTTCTCAAAGGTGAGAGGGCTGTGTCGGTGATGGATGTGTCTGAGCCCACTACCCCTACAGCAGGGGTGATCAACCTTTTGCATTCCATGCGTCAATCTTTCACTCAGGGGTTCAGATGTGCCTGACAACTCTTGTGCTCCCACAATTCTTGTAAAAATATGTTAATATAGAACTCGTGCCTGAAAAAATGGCATCTGAACTCGTGGATGAAGAAATTGACGCATGGAATGTGAAAGGTTGGCCACCCCACTCTACAGTCTCTCACAGTCCTGCACATAGTTGCCTCCACACCAGACAGCGATGCAAACAGTCCAGATGCCCTCCACACCACATCTGTAGAAATTTGCCAGTGAATTGGCATTTTCTTATTTTTACACTACAAAACAGAATTTGCCTGGTCCAAGAATTAGAGTTCTACTCATACAGTAATAGGTATGAATAATTCCCACTGAATTTTACCTTTGTGCCAATGGTGATGATAATCAGTCAGGAGGACTGAGTCATTCACAGTCACTCACTTTGTCCTTACAAAGTGGGGCAGCATGGTAGTGTGGTGTGGTGTTTAGCGTAATGCTTTACAGCACCTGCAATCCGGGTTCAATTCGCACTGCCTTCTCTCAGGAGTTTGTATGTTCTCCTCTTGACCACATGGGTCTCCTCTGGGTGCCCTGGTGTCTTCTCACAGTCCAAAGCCGTGTGGGTGAGGGTTCTTGAGTTGTGAACAGGGAAGGAACTTTCTGCGGGTCTCACTAAACTGAACCAGTGAGTGTACAGGAGGGACACTGGGACCTCCCTTCTGAGCAGGACAGAATTTTCAGGGTCAGAAACAAATATATTTATTATGTGGAGATTGCCATCATTCCTTCCATTTGCCAATACAACAGCTCGAAAGAGAGGCTATGATCTGCAGTCCAACAAAAACTATAGTTCACCCAACTATTTGACATTGCACAGGCTCCCTCTCTCACTAACAAGTGTCACCACAGCTCCCTCATAACCTTCCCTCCCACATAATCCTGCATTTTTCTGTCCTCCATGTACCTATCTGAGAGTCTGTTAAATGCCCCTAATGTATCTGCCTCTACCACCACCCACAGCAGCATGCTCCACACACCCACTACTCTGTGTAAAAAAACCCTGCCTCTTACATTCCCCCCCCCCATACTTTCCTCCAATCACTTGAATATCATGCCCTCCGAGGAATGATATGACATGACATTTATGTTTTGTTGGTTTCCCCTCTCGCTGTAGTGACACTTGATGCTCTGGGCTGTCTGTACCACTCTCTGCAGTGCCCAGTGATGAAGGTTGGTGCAGTTCCCGTACCAGGTGATGATACAGCCAGTCAGGATGCTCTCAGTGGTGTATCTGTAGAAGGTCTTGAGGATCTGGGGGCACATGCTGAACTTCTTCAGTTGCCTGAGGTGAAAGAGACGCTGTTGTGTTTTTTTGCCACAAAGCCAGTATGTACAGTCCAGGTGAGATTGTTGGTGATGTGTATTCTGAGGAACTTGAAGCTATTCACCCTCTGATCTGCAGACCCATTGAAGTTGATCGGGCCGAGCCTGTCTCCATTCCTCCTGTAACCTACAATCAGCTCTTTTATTTTTTGGACATTGAGGGAGAGATTGTTATCCTGGCACCACTGTGTCAGGGTGTCAACCTCTCCTCTGTAGGCTGTCTCATTACCACGAGGAATAAGGCCGATCAAAGTCGTGTCATCTGCAAATTTGATCAGCAGATTGGAGCTGTGTGTGGCAGCACAGTCAGGGTGTAAAGGGAGAAGAGAAGGGGACTCAGGACACAACCCTGGGGGCACCTGTGCTGAGGGTCAGAGGGGCAAAGGTGAGGGAGCCCATCCTTACATCCTTGCCACCTGTTGGTGATCCGATAGGAAGTCCAGGATCCAGCTCCTTCTAGGATCATTCATAACGAACGAACGAAGGAACCTTATTGTCTACCTGCGCTGCACTTTCTCTGTAGCTGTTACACTTTATTCTGCATTTTGTTATTGTGTTTCCTTATTCCACCTCAAAGTACTGTGTAATGAATAACGACGTGGAGGGCACAGTACGTGACAATTATAAACACATTCACTAAGAGAAGAGAAGATGGCAGCGCAACGCAACACGCAGTGGCCACTCTGAAATGAATATCTGTAATCTGTCAAGTAGGGTGCCGTGCACAATCCTGATTTGATAGAGATGGATGTGAGAGTATGGAGGATCATCTGGTGAAACTTCTGAAATCCCTGTTTCGCTGCAGCGGCTACTGTGCGATCCAGAATCTCCAGAGGGGAAGGCCCTGAATCCTTGGCTTTGCCTGTTGCTTGGCGGCTGGGGCCCGGGTCGAAGCATCGGCAGAGATGGTGCTCGGTGCTCGGTATCAGAGGGCTGGTCGGAGGCTCGAAGTTTTTGGACGGACTCAGAGTTGGCTGTGGTCAGGTGTTTCCAGGGTGCTGCATCGGCAAGTTTGCAGCATTGGAAGTTCATGGCAGGGAGAGTTTTTCTTCCTTGTACCGTCTGTGTGAGATGTTGGGGCTATCGTGACTTTGAGATTTTTTTTTACCGTGCCCATGGTCTGCTCTTCATCAAATTACGGTATTGCTTTGCACTGTTGTAACTATATGTTATAATTATGTGTTTTTTGTCAGCTTTAGTCTTGGTGTCTCTTGTGTTTCTGTGATATCACACCGGAGGAACATTGTATCATTTCTTAATGCATGCATTACTAAATGACAATAAACGAGGACTGAGTGTCCTCAGAATCTAATCTAACCAACATGATGTAAGGTATTAGTAGCTGCATCAAATGGAAATTACAGAAGAGTGCAAAAGGCTGAAAATCCACCAAATAAAAACCAAATGTTGACGTGCTTCTTTGACAAAGGAAGCTTGTCTTCAAACCCAAGCCTAACCAATGTCTTCATTTCTCTGTTTCCAGTAAACTGAAGTTTTAAATTATTTTCCCTGAAGCTTAAATGACCAAATGGTGGTTGCCTGTGGTGCCCGACGATGACAGGAAACCTGGGTGGGAGAATTTTTTAAAGTGGAAAAGCCACTGCACTGGGTCAGTCCCACTCTCTCGACCTCAGCAATCTGAGTCCAGTCATACGAACAAAGGTCGCAAATTGGGGTCTTCCTTGGTTGCAGTGGATGACCATGATGTCTTCTGCACACTTCGCTCTCCATGGAGCGTTGCAGGGCCGTCTTCCTGGCCATTGGATCTCACTGTAGATCTCGTCCGCCCAGTCTGCCGGAACTGGCCTCGTATGCTAGGACAGGGGAGTCCCTATCGCACCGGGGTATGAGGCTCACTGGCTACCCTCGCCTGGTTTCGCTAGCCAGCCAAAGCAGTGTACAGGGGTCAGGCCGCAAACAGTGACTTGTACCCACAGCTGAGAGCTGAGTGTCCGGTGGGGACCAAAGGTGAGTGAGCTGCCCCAGAATGGACACAACAACCCCCTTCACCAGAGGTGCTACTTCTCCCTGGACACCCCACACCCCCCCAAAAATGATCAAATGTGTGCAGGATCAATGTTGCAGAGTCCATTTCTGACAGCATTTATCAGTGTTTTAAGCATCTGCAAAATTTATATTCCAATCCAGAAATAAATTGGTTCAGAAAAAGAAAAAAATTGGCTTATGACTTGTCTCCGATTCAATATCAAATGAATCTCCTCACCTGAAATATAAACCTCTCCTTGGGTTTTCCATATGCATTTGTAACATTTTTAATGATCTGGTATTAAAATGTTTTTCTTTTTGTGAATTTTTTATTATTGTATTCCTAATGTTCATGCGCTTTAAACAGTTGGGTGGAGTCACTTAGTGGCCACTGGGTTAGGTACAGGAGTGGAACCTGCATGGTCTTCTGCTGCTGTAGCCCACCCACTTCAAGGTTCAACACGTTGTGTGTTCAGAGACGCTCTTCTGCACACCACTGTTGTAACGTGTGCTTATCTGAGTCACTTCTGCTTTCCTGCCAGCTTGAACCAGTCTGCCCATTCTCTCCTGACCTCTCTCATTAACGAGATGTTTACACCCGCAGAACTGGATGTTTTTTTTTGTTTTCCGCACCATTCTCTGTAAACTCTAGAGACTGTTGTGTGTGAAAAATCCCAGGAGATCAGCAAATTCTGAGATAATCAAACCACCCGGCCTAATACCAACAATCATTCCACGGTTAAAATCACTTAGATCACATTCCTTCCCCACTCTGATGTTTGGTCTGAACAACTGAAGCTGTTGACCATGTCTGAATGCGTTTGTGCATTGCGTTGTCACGTGATTGGTTGATTAGATAAATGCACACAACATGCTGGAGGAACCCAGCGGATCGGGCAGTAGCTATAGAAATGAATAAACAGTAGTCATTTTGGGCCCAGATACTTCATCAGGACTGAAAAGAAAGGGGGAGGACAGCAGGATAAAAAGGTGGGGGAGGGGAAGGAGGACAGCTGAAAGGTGATAGGTGAAACCAGGTGCGTAGGAATGATGAAGGGCTGGAGAAGAAGGAATCTGGAAGGACCGAAAGAAGCTGCAGAGGGTTGTAAATATAGTCTGCCCCACCTTGGGTACGAGCCTACAAAATACACAGGGCACCTTCAAGGAGTGGTCCATTAAAGGCAGCGTCCATTATTAAGGACCTCCAGCACCCAGGGCATGCCTTTTTCTCACTGCTACTATCAGGTAGGAGGTACAGAAGCCTGAAGACACACACTCAGTGATTCAGGAACAGCTTCTTCCCCTCTGCCATCCGATTCCTAAATGGAGATTGAACCCTTGAACACTACCTCACTTTTTTAGTATATATTGTTTCTGTTTTTTGCATGATTTTTAATCTATTCAATTGTATACTGTAATTGATTGATTGATTTTATTATTTTCTTCTAAATTATGTATTGCATTGAACTGTTGCAGCTAAGTTAACAAATTTCGTGACACATGCCTGATTCTGATAGGAGAGGAGAGGAGAGGAGAGGAGAGGAGAGTGGACCGTGGGAGAAAGGGAGCTGGGGCACCGGGGCAGGTGACTGGCAGCTGAGGAGAAGAGTTAAGAGGGTTTGCTGCTTCACTGTGAAGTCACTTTGCTGCAGAATTTCTTAAGTTAATGATTGGCTGATTAGATACTTGAATTATCAACCTGGTGTACAGGTGTACACAATAAAATGGCCACTGAGTGTATCCTCCCACTGAAAAGCAGTGGGAGTTCAGGCATCCATGTTAGGATCATATACCAAATGCTGGAGGAACTCAGTTAGAACTCCTTCTCACTTCACTTTCTTATCCTGGCATTTTTCCCACTCCCTTCCAGTCCTGATGAAGCGTCTCGGCCCAAAACATCGGCTATTATATTCCCCTCCATAGATGCTGCCTGACCCTCCAGCATCTTGTGTGTGTGTGTTGCACTGGATTTCCAGCATCTGCTGAATCTCTTGTGTTTTCTTATTAGGATGATCCTGTCAGTCTAATCAATGCTTCCTGCCTTTTCATACTTTCCTTGTTGGCCAATTGGAAATTGAGCAGGAACATGTTACAATTGTTTTCATTGGGATGATGTTGGCAGGCAGGGAGGCTTGTGAAGACGCGCGGACTTTTATTAAAAAAAAGAGCAAGCATAACAGATGATGTTAATTTGTTGCTATGGCAACAGCCATGCATGACAAAATAGATGCATCCCTGGCATTTCAAAAAACATCTGCATCTTTCATTCTTTCAATTCCATTTGTACGTTGCAAACTATGAATTTAGAAAGAGACTTTGGACATAATATCTTTTCATCTTTTCAGCAGCTTGCACAGAAGACCCAGTGGTGATATAACTTTACATATCAGAGTGCTTTAATTAAGATTCTATTGGCATAGACTGGGTAACAGTTTCTTCCCTCAGGCTGTGACTAATGAGTACCCTGCCACCACCAAGGTCTCGTCACTAGGACAGTGAGCTCTTTACTGTTTACCTGTGCTGTGTACTACATGCATTTTGAATTATATTTTATTAACTTATGGTAATACTTTGTTTGAAGCAGTGTGTGTGATAGAGTATGTTTTATGGGTGCACTGTGGTCTGGAGGAACGTTGTTTCATTTGGTTGTATATGTGTACAGTTAGATTGCAATAAACTTCAAATGGAACTTGAGCATGACATTGGAATCATCTGTGTCAGTGCAATGATTACTGACTGTTGAAATTGCACACTCTGATTCCTACCACCAGGGAGGAGAGAGGGGAGCCCCCTTCCTTTCCAGTCCTGATGAAGAATCCTGGCCCAAAAGTTTATAACTCTGCATAGATGCTGTCTGACCTGTTGAGTTCCTCCAGCATTTTGTGTGTGTTACTCTTGATTTCCAACATCTGCAGAATCTCTTGTATTTAAAATTTCGTGACATATATCAGTAGTAATTAACCAAATTCTGATTCTGATTCATACTGAGTGATAACTAATCATTTTTTGTTGATTATTCATGTCTTAAACCCGTCAATGTCAATCTCTTTCTGATAAAAGCAATGGAAGTAGTTTCTCCAGAAAGAGTCTGCTCCTGAATACTAACTAACTCTGTCTCCACAAGAGCTGGGATCTCTTTCCCACTCCTCCCTACTCCCATCCGCCTGAATCCTCAAACTGTTATTGTCAGGTAATTAATTCATAATTTCTATTTTAGGAGTAACAGTCTCCAAACCAGCATCCTTTTTACCGTTGTGTTCTCTATCCTTCTGCCAAGCCAGATTCAAAAGATTAAGTTATCAAGGAAAAGATGGTAAGCCCATAAGACATAGGAGCGGAATTTTGCCATTTGGCCCATCGAGTCTCCTCCATTATTCCATCATGGCTGACATATTTTCCCTCTCAATCCCATTCTCCCACCTTCTCCCTGCAACCTTCGATACCCTGACCTGTCAAGCACCTATCAACCACTGCTTTAAATATACTCAAAGGTCTCCACAGCTGCCCGTGGCAAAGAATTCCACAGATCCACCACCCCCTGGCTAAAAAATATGCCTCCTCATCTCTATTCTAAATGGACATTACAACTACAATCTTCTTTCAGCCATTACCCAGTGATGCCCACAGCCTCACACCTGCCAATCTCTACACTACGAGATCATCTGCCTTATTCTGTATACTCCGTGCATTCAAATACAGCTCCTTCAGTCCTGTACTCATCATCTTTTCGATCCTGTCCCCATGTTACACTACAACTCATCCCACTGACTGCAGTTTTTCCTATCATAGGCTTGTCCTTCCTCACAGTCTCACTACACACTGCATCTTCCTGTACACCAACTGCCCCGTCCTCAACCCTGTCACTCTGGTTCCCATCCCCCTGCCAAATTCGTTCAAACCCTCCCCTGCAGCTCTGGTAAACCTTCGTGCAAGGATGTTGGTCTCCCTTGGATTCAGGTGTAACCTGTCCTGTTTGTACCGGTCACACCTGAAGGCAAAGGACAAACTACTGCTCAGCTTACTTCTCCATGTCTTACTCACCTCAGCATTGAACTGTCTCTGCAGCCTTCATTCTCCAGGACTGGCTTTGCTCATCTCACTGCTGAACGGACACCTGCAGCCACTTGGCTCCTGGACTGGCTTCACCGGCCTGAGCATTGAACAGGCTCTGTGGCTGTGGACTGCAGACATCGGGCTCCTGGACTGGCTTCACTTGCCTGAGCACTGAACTGTCTCGCTTTCAGGGACTCTGTGGTTCATTTCTGTGTGTTACTTTTTTTTTACTGTGTACATGGTTTGTTCTTTTCTCACACATCGGATGTTTGACGGTTTTTGTTGTGTGCGATCCTCGTGGACTCTATTGTGTTTCTTTGTTTTGTGGCAAGATGATGAATCTCCAAGTTGTGTGTGGTGTACATACTTCGATAATAAATGGGCTTTGAACTTTGAGAGTGTAACTGTTCCGTGATGAGGTGAAGTGTCAACAGTAACTTCAAACGCCCCAAGCTGAGATTTAAACTCAATCATTGATCTGAGCTACATTGATTCTGAAATACATGCTTCTGGAAAAATATATACTGTATCAGTCATTTTGAAGTTAATATCCTATTAATTTAATGTTAGAGATTTCATTCTGCACATATTGTACACTGTGCTGCCAAGTTGGCTTTTCGTGTTCTTCATTAGACTGAAATCTACACCAATGTATTATTGGGACACATTATTAAAGACAGCTGCAGGTTATCACATCAGCAGTTTTCAAATCCTACCAGATTACTCAAGGATTTTGCTGTAAAGGACTGTTTAGTGTCCGAGAGTGGAATGGTTGGTGAATATTTCAGGCGGGACCCTTTATCAGAAGTGAAAACTATAATCTTACAACTTGTAAGGTTTCAGAACACAGAACATTTACACAAGAGATGCTGGAAATCCAGAGTACCACACGGGTACAGAAGCCTGAAGACACACACTCAGCGATTCAGGAACAACTTCTTCCCCTCTGCCATCCAATTCCTGAATGGACATTGAACCTTGGATACGCCTCACTTTTTTAATATATATTATTTCTGCTTTTTGCATGATTTTTAATCTATTCAATATACATATATTTATTTATTAATATTATTTTTTTTATTTCAAGGTAACACTCAAGATGATTGTCGATATCTTCAAATTCTTCGTAGTTGTTGAAGTAGTGAAAAAATCTATTCATTTTCACTCCTGGCCATTTCTCACATCTCCAAGCCTGAATGCTTGAAACCACGGTAAGTAAAACTGTTCTGAGTTGTCTTACTGATTATTTCTTGATACGTGATAGGGGAACATGAGGGGAAACTTCTTCACTCAGAGGGTTGTGAGAGTGTGGAACGAGCTGCCAGCACAAGTTGTGGAAGCAGGTTCCATTTCAATGTTTAAGAGAAGATTGGATAAGTACTTGAAGGGTAGGGGTATGGAGAGCTATGGTCCGGGTGCAAGTCGATGGGAGTAGATAGTTTAAATGGTTTTGGCACTGCTAGATGGGCCAAAGGGCTTGTTTCAGTGCTGAACTTCTCTGTGACTCATGACTCTATCAATGGCAAAAATACCCGATTTTTTGAATAAAAACACACACAACTGATGTTATTTAAAAATATGCTCGCTCTAAACACAGTGTAGAGTCTGAAGGCCACATGATGTGCACACAGCTGATGCTTGTTCAAAAATGTTCGGCAAGTCTCCTGCCACAGTAGTGTCCCACATTTCTCATTTGGTTTTGCTTTTCAAGATTTGTCCCAAATAACTGTGTGTGTATCTATATAAAATTGTAATTGAGGGTAGTTTTTATGTATTGCACCATACTGCTGCTGCAAAACAACAAATTTCACGACATATGTCAATGACAATAAACCGGATTCAGATTCCTTTCCTCTGCCTTTTTCCTCTTCAAAATTCAAGATAGTTAATTGTCATTCTTTAGTGCACAAGTGTAAAGAAGAATGAAATGTTATGTTGTTCAGAGAGTAAGGGAGCTAGGGCTTTACTCTTTGGAGAGAAGGAGGATGAGAGGAGACATGATAGAGGTGTACAAGATAATGAGAGGAATAGATAGAGTGGATAGCCAGCGCCTCTTCCCCAGGGCACCACTGCTCAATACAAGAGGACATGGCTTTAAGCTAAGGGGTGGGAAGTTCAAGGGGCATATTAGAGGAAGGTTCTTCACTCAGAGAGTGGTTGGTGCGTGGAATGCACTGCCTGAGTCAGTGGTGGAGGCAGATACACTAGTGAAGTTTAAGAGACTACTAGACAGGTATATGGAGGAATTTAAGGTGGGGGGGTTATATGGGAGGCAGTGTTTGAGGGTCGGCACAACATTGTGGGCCGAAGGGCCTGTACTGTGCTGTGCTATTCTGTTCTATGATCTGATGCAGCATAAAACAAAACACAGTAAGATAAAGAATGCAATAACAAAACAAAACAACCTAAATACAAAAGCAATGGTGTAAAAGACAATGTACAAGTAACTGTGATATACATAGACTGGTTGTATGTACATAAAGTGACACTAGGTGATGTGTATGTATGTAGTGCTGGTGGGGGTGGGTGGGGTTAGTGGGTGGAGATGTTGATCAGGCTTATTGCTTGGGCTAAGTAACTGTTTTTGATGAACGCAGCAGGCCAGGCAGCATCTCTAGGAAGAGGTACAGTCGACGTTTCAGGCCAAGGCTCTTCGTCTTGACGAAGGGTCTCTTTCTCCTGACGAAGGGTCTCGGCCCGAAACGTCGACTGTACCTCTTCCTCGAGATGCTGCCTGGCCTGCTGCGTTCACCAGCAACTTTTATGTGTGTTGCTTGAAATTCCAGCATCTGCAGATTTCCTTGTGTTAACCATTTTTGAGTCTGGTGGTCCTGGTGTGGATGCTACATAGCCTCCTCCCTGATGGGAGTGGGACAGACAGTCCATGAGCAGGATGGGTGGGATCCTTCCTGATGTTACTGACCTTTCGTCTGACACCTTTCTGCTTATTGTCTATATGTATGTCCTTAAATACTCCTTATGTCTCTGAACTGCCTCTCTTTCTCACCTTTGACCTCTTTACCACAATATTTTTGAGCACCTCATCAATGAACCTTCACTTGGTAGTTCTGCCCTTTGTCATTGTGAAGGTAGGTTTCAGAAGGACAGAGCCTTCTGTCTCAGTAACAATCCCAGAAGCTCCACAAGAGCAGGGTAACACTTCTGTCTGAGTCAAAGGAGATTTTCAAGGATACATAAAAGGACGGTAAAAACGACTCTAAAATCCTTGATTAAGCAGCATGTGGATTGGAAACTGACTGAGTATTTACAAAGATGCACTAATCTGGTGATCAGTTTACAGACATGGAATTATTTATCTTCAGGCTCGTTCCCTCATTTGAGATAAGTACATCAACATGTCACAATCACGAGAGAACATGATTTCAAATAATTTAACCGACTGCGGTGGGAATTAGATGATAAGACCATAAGGTATAAGAGCAGAATTAGGCCATTTGGCACATCAAATCTACTCCATCAAAGCTGATCCATTTATCCCCTCAGCCCCAATCTCCTGCCTTCTCCCTGTATCCCTTCATGCCCTGACTAATCAAGAATCTATCTGCCTAAAATATACATAAAGATTGGCCTCCACAGCTCCCTGTGGCAAAGAATTCCACAGATTCACCACTCCCCGGCTAAAGAAATCCCTCCTCATCTCCATTCTAAAAGGACACCCCTTTATCCTGAGGCTGTGCCCTCTGGTCTTAGACCCTCCACCGTAGAAAACATCCTTTCCACGTCCACTCTATCAAGGCTTTTCACCATTCGATAGGTTTCAATGAGACACCCCAACCCCCATTCTTCTGAATTCCAGTGAATACAGGCCCAAAGCCATCTTCACATGACAAACCTTCCAATCATGGAATCATTTTCATGAACCTCTACTGGACCCTCTCCAGTTTCAGCACATCCTTAGTAAGATAAGGGGTCCAAAACTACTCACAATATTCCAAGTGAGACCTCACCAGTGCTTTATAAAGTCTCAATATTACATCCTTGCTTTTATATTCTAGTCCTCTTGGAATGAATACTAACATTGCATTTGTTTTCCTCACCACAGACTCAACTTGCAAATTTACCTTTAGGGAATCCTGCACAAGGACTCTCCATTTAGAAAACAGTCAACCCTTTCTTTCTTCTACCAAAGTGCATGACCATACACTTCCCGACACTGTATTCCATCTGCCCATTCTGCTAACCTAAGTCCTTCTGCAGCCTCTCTACTTCCTCATAACTACCTGCCCCTCCACTTATCTTCAAAACATCTGTCAACTTTGCAACAAAATCATCAATTCCATCATCCAAAGAATCAGTCCCAACACAGACCCCTGAGGAACACCACTATTCACCACCAGCCAATGAGAAAAGGCTCCCTTTATTCCCACTCATTGCTTCCTGCCTATCAGTGCTGCTTTATCCACGCTAGAATCTTTCCTGTAATATCACAGGCTTGTAGCTTGTTAAGCAGCCTCATGTGTGGCACCTTGTCCAAGGCCTTCAGAAAATCCAAATACATATAACCATATAACCATTTAAAAATTACAGCATGGAAACAGGCCAATTTGGCCCTTCTAGTCCGTGCTGAACGCTTATTCTCATCTAGTCCCATCTACCTGCACTCAGCCCATAACCCTCCATTCCTTTCCTGTCCATATAGCTATCCAATTTTTTTTAAATGACAATATCGAACCTGCCTCAACCACTTCTACTGGAAGCTCGTTCCACACAGCTGCCACTCTCTGAGTAAAGAAGTTCCCCCTCATGTTACCCCTTAACTCTCAACTCATGTCCTCTTGTTTGAATCTCCCCCATTCTCAATGGAAAAAGCCTATACATGTCAAATCTATCTATCCCCCTCATAATTTTAAATACCCCTATCAAGTCCCCCCTCAACCTTCTACACTCCAAAGAATAAAGACTTAACTTGTTCAACCTTTCTCTGTAATTTAGGTGCTGAAACCCAGGTAACTTTCTAGTAAATCTCCTCTGTACTCTCTCTCTTTTGTTGACATCTTTCCTGTAATTCAGTGACCAGAACTGTACACAATACTCCAAATTTGGCCTCAACAATGCCTTGTACAATTTTAACATTACATCCCAACTCTTATACTCAATGCTCCAATTTATAAAGGCCAGAAAGCTTTCTTCACCACCCTATCCACATGAGATTCCACCTTCAGGGAACTATGTACCATTATTCCTAAATCACTCTGTTCTTCTGCATTCCTCAATGCCCTACCATTTACCATGTATGTCCTATTTTGATTAGTCCTACCAAAATGTAGCACCTCACACTTATCAGCATTAAACTCCATCTGCCATCTTTCAGCCCACTCTTCTAACTGGCCCAAATCTCTCTGCAAGCTTTGAAAACCTACTTCATTATCCACAATGCCGCCTATCTGCATACTTACTAATCCAATTTACCACCCCATCATCCAGATCATTAATGTATATGACAAACAACATTGGACCCAGTACAGATTCCTGAGGCACACCACTAGTCACAGGCCTCCAACCTGACAAACAGTTATCCACCACTACTCTCTGGTGTCTCCCATCCAGCCACTGCTGAATCCATTTTACTACTTCAATATTAATACCTAACGATTGAACCTTCCTAACTAACCTTCCGTGTGGAACCTTGTCAAAGGCCTTACTGAAGTCCATATAGACAACATCCACCACTTTACCCTCCTCAACTTTCCTAGTAACCTCTTCAAAAAATTCAATAAGATTTGTCAAACATGACCTTCCATGCACAAATCCATGTTGACTGTTCCTAATCAGACCCTGTCTATCCAGGTAATTATATATACCATCTCTAAGAATACTTTCCATCAATTTACCCACCACTGACGTCAAACTTACAGGCTGATAATTGCTAGGTTTACTCTTAGAACCCTTTTTAAACAAAGGAACCACATAAGCAATACGCCAATCCTCCGGCAACATCCTCGTTTCTAATGACATTTGAAATATTTCTGTCAGAGCCCCTGCTATTTCTACACTAACTTCCCTCAAAGTCCTAGGGAATATCCTGTCAGGACCTGGAGACTTATCCACTTTTATATTCTTTAAAAGCCCCAGTACTTTCTCTTTTTTAATCATCATAGTTTCCATAACTACCCTACTTGTTTCCCTTACCTTACACAATTCAATATCCTTCTCTTTCGTGAATACTGAAGAAAAGAAATCGTTTAAAATCTCCCCCATCTCTTTTGGTTCCGCACATAGCCGTCCACTCTGATTCTCTTAGAGACCAATTTTATCCCTCACTATCCTTTTGCTATTAATATAACTGTAGAAACCCTTTGGATTTATTTTCACCTTACTTGCCAAAGCAATCTCATATCTTCTATTAGCTTTTCTATTAGCTCATTTACTCCATGCTGCCTATATTTATTGTAGATATCTCTCTTTTTCTGAAAAGTTTCCAATATCCCTTGAAAACCATGGCTCTCTCAAACTTTTAACCTTTCCTTTCAACCTAAAAGGAACATAAAGATTCTGTACCCTCAAAATTTCACCTTTAAATAACCTCCATTTCTCTATTACATCCTTCCCATAAAACAAATTGTCCCAATCCGCTCCTTCTAAATCCTTTTGCATCTCCTCAAAGTTAGCCTTTCTCCAATCAGAAATCTCAACCCTGGGTCCAGTCCTATCCTTCTCCATAATTTTATTGAAACTAATGGCATTGTGATCACTGGACCCGAAGTGCTCTCCAACACATACCTCTGTCACCTGACCTATCTCATTCCCTAACAGGAGATCCAACACTGTCCCTTCTCTAGTTGGTACCTCTATGTATTGCTGCAAAAAACTATCCTGCACATATTTTACAAACTCCAAACCATCCAGCCCTTTTACAGTATGGGCTTCCCCATCTATGTGTGGAAAATTAAAATCTCCCACAATCACAACCTTGTGCTTACTACAAATATCTTCTATCCCCTTACAAATTTGCTCCTCCAATTCGCACTCCCCATTAGGTGGTCTATAATACACCCCTATAAGTGTTACTACACCTTTCCCATTCCTCAATTCCACCCAAATAGCCTCCCTAGATGAGCCCTCTAATCTATCCTGCCAAAGCACCGCTGTAATATTTTCTCTGACAAGCAATGCAACACCTCCCCCTCTTGTCCCTCCGATTCTATCACACCTGAAGCAACGAAATCCAGGAATATTTAGTTGCCAGTCACACCCCTCCTGCAACCATGTTTCACTAATAGCTACAACATCACATTTCCAGGTGTCAATCCATGCTCTAAGCTCATCCACCTTTCTTACAATGCTCCTAGCATTAAAATAGATGCACTTAAGAAACTCTCCATCTCTTACTCTCTGTTTATCCTTAATGGAGCAAACAACTTTGTTATCATTTTCTTCCTTCTCCCCTACACCTTCGGTCTGAGCGCTCCCATTCTCTGTCCCCTGCCTATCCTCCCTCACACACTGTCTACTAGCTTTCTCTATTTGTGAACTAACCTCCTCTCTCCTAATCTCTTCAATTTGATTCCCACCCCCCAACCATTCTAGTTTAAAGTCTCCCTGGTAGCCTTCGCAAATCTCCCGCCAGGATATTGGTCTTCCTAGGATTCAAGTGCAACCCTTCCTTTTTGTACAGGTCACACCTGCGCCAAAAGAGGTCCCAAGATCCAGAAACTTGAATCCCTGCCCCCTGCTCCAATCTCTCAGCCAGGCATTTATCCTCCACCTCATTCCACTCCTACTCTCTCTGTCGCGTGGCACAGGCAGTAATCCCAAAATTACTACCTACGCAGTCCTTCTCAACTCCCTTCCTAACTCTCTATATTCTCCTTTCAGGACCTCTTCCCTTTTCCTACCTATGTCATTGGTACCTATATGTACCACGACCTATGATCTATTCAGCCACCTCATTCAGAACTCTGGGGTGTACAACATCTGGTCCAGGTGACATATCTACCTTCAGACCTTTCAGTTTCCCAAGAAGCTTCTCTCTGGTTATGGCATCTTCACACACTTCATGCCCCTGATTCTTGGAACTTCCACCATACTGCTAGTTTCTTCCACAGAGAAGACCGTTGCAAAATATTTACTCAGCTCTTCCACCATTTTGTTGGCCCCATTACTAACTCTCCAGCATTGTTTTCCAGTGGTCTAATATCCACTCTCACCTCTCTTTCACACCTTAAGTATCTGAAGAAATTTTTGGTATACTCTGCAAAGATTATTGCTCGCATACTTTCATATTCCATCTTTATCTTCTTAATAACTTTAAAGTTGCCTTCTGGTGGTTGTTAATATCTTCCCAATCCTCTAACTTCCCACTAATTTTTGCTTTATTATTTGCCCTCTCTTTGGTTTTTATGTTGGCTTTAAATTCTCTCGTTAGCCATGGTCGTGTCATCTTGCCTTTAGAATACTTCTTCCTCTTTAGGATGTATATATCCTGTGCCTTTTGAATTGCTTCCAGAAATTCCAGCCATTGCTGCTCTGCCATTATCCCTGCCTGTGTGCTTTCTTAATCAATCCTGGTAAACTCCTCTCTCATGCCTCATTAATCTATTATAATATTGATACATCTGACTTTAATTTCTCCTTAAATTTCTGGGTAAATTGAATCATATTAAGATTATGCTTCCCTAAGGATTCTTTTGCCCTAAGCTCTCTGATCAATTCCAGTGCATTGCACAATGCCAAATCCAGAATAGCTGACCCCCTAGTGGGCTCAACCACGATCTCTTCAAATAGCTCAGCATTTAATACCATTTAATTCCCACAATCCTGATTGAGAAGTTGCAGAACCTGAGCCTCTGTCCCTCCTTCTGCAACTGGATCCTTAACTTCCTAATCGGAAGCCACAATCTGTGCGGATTGGCGATAATATCTCCTCCTCACTGACGATCAACACTGGTGCACCTCAGGGGTGTGTGCTTAGCCCACTGCTCTACTCTCTGTATACACATGACTGTGTGGCTTGGCATAGCTCAAATACCATCTATAAATTTGCTGACAATACAACCATCGTTGGTAGAATCTCAGGTGGTACAGGAGTGAGATATGCCAACTAGTGGAGTGGTGCCACAGCAACAACCTGGCACTCAATGTCTGTAAGATGAAAGAACTGATTGTGGACTTCAGGAAGGGTGAGTGGAAGGAACACATACCAATCCTCATAGAGGGATCAGAAGTGGAGAGAGTGAGCAGCTTCAGGTTCCCGGGTGTCAAGATCTCTGAGGATCTAAACTGTCCCAAAATATCGATGCAGCTATAAAAAAGGCAAGACAGAGGCTATACTTCATTAGGAGTTTGAAGAAATTTGGTATGTCAACAAATACACTCAGAAACTTCTATAGATGTACCGTGGAGAGCATTCTGACAGGCTGCATCAGTGTCTGGTATGGGGAGGCTGCTGCACAGGACTGAAAAAAGCTGCAGTGGGTTGTAAATTTAGTCAGGTACGAGCCTACACAGCGCCCAGGACATCTTCAAGGAGCGGTGTCTCAGAAAAGCAGCATCCATTATTAAGGACGTCCAGCACCCAGGGCATGCCCTTTTCTCACAATTACCATCAGGTAGGAGATACAGAAGCCTGAAGACACACACTCAGTGATTCAGGAACAGCTTCTTCCCCTCTGTCATCCAATTCCTAAATGGACATTGAACCCATGAACACAACCTCACTTTTTAAATATATATTATTTCTGTTTTTTGCACTATTTTTAATCTATTCAATATACATATACTTATTTATTTACTAATACTATCATCTTATTTTTTATTTTCTTCTATATTATGTATTGCATTGAACTGCTGCTACTGCTAAGTTAACAAATTTCACGACAAATTTCTGGTGATAATAGACCCGATTCTTATTCTGATTCTGATCTCCTCTAAAAAGCCATCTCATAGACATTCTAGATAATCCCCCTCTCGGAATCCAGCAGCAACTAATTTTCCCAATGTGTTTGCATAATGAAATCCCCCATGACTATTGTAACATTGCCCTTTAGGCATACATTTTCTATCTCCCATTGTAATTTGTAGGCCACATCCTTACTACTGTCTTGTGTGGGGGTCTGCGTTTAACTCCCATCAGTGTCTTTTTATCCTTGCAGGTCCTTAGCTCTATCCACAATGATTCAGCACCTGCCGAATTAACGTCATCTCTTTCTAATAGAACATAGAAATTCATAGCACATTAAAGGCCCCTCGGCCCACAATGTTGTGCTGACCATGTAACCTATTCTAGAAACTGCCTAGAATTTCCCTACCACACAGCCCTCTATTTTTCTAAGCTCCATGTACCTATCTAAAAGTCGCTTAAAAGACTGTATTGTATCCACCTCCACCACCGCCGCTGGCAGTGTATTCCATGTACCCACCTCTCTGTGTGTGAAAAACTTACCTCTGATCTCCTTGGTACCTATTTCCAAGCACCTTAAAATTATGCCCCCTCATGTTAGTCACTTCAGCCCTGGGAAGAAGACTCTGGCTATCCACACGATCAATGCCTCTCATCATCTTATACACCTCTATTAGGTCAACTCTCATCCTCTGTTCCTCCAAGGAGAAAAGGCCAAGTTCACTCAACCTATTCTCATAAGGTACACCCTCCAATCCAGGCAACATCCTTGTAAATCTCCTCTGCACTCTCTCTATAGTTTCCACGTCCTTTCTGTAGTGAGGTGACTAGAACTAAACACAGTACTACAAATGGGGTCTGACCAGGGTCCTATATAGCTGTAACATTATTTCACGGTTCTTGAACTCAATCCCACAGATGATGAAGGCCAACACCCCATATGCCTTCTTAACAACACTGCACAGCAGCTTTCAGTGTCGAATCGACATGGACCCCAAGACCTTTCAGAACTTCCACACTGCCAAGAGTCTTACCATTTATATTATATTCTTTCTTCAAATTAGACCTACCAAAATGAACCACGTCACACTTATCTGACACATCTCAGCCCAATTCTGCACCCTACTGATGTCCCGCTGTAACCTCTGACGACCATCCAGACTCTCCACAACACCCCCGACCTCTGTGTCATCAGAGTACTTACTATCCCACCCTTCTACTTCATCCAGTTCATTTTTAAAAATCACAGAGGACAGATCCCTGCGGAACACCACTGGTCACTGACCTCCATGCGGAATACGAACCATCTATGACCACCCCTTGCCTTCTGTGGGCAAGCCAATTCTGGATCCACAAAGCAAGGTCTCCTTGGATCCCATGCCTCCTTACTTTCTGAAGGAGCCTTGCGTGGGGAACCTTATAATGATTTGATTTCATTTTTTACCAACAGACCAACTCCACCCCACTGCCTTTTTTCCTGTCCTTTTGATACGATATGTATCCTCCAGTTACAATATTCTGTCAGCCATGAATCAGTGACGCTTACTATATCATACATGCCAATCTGTGACTGTGTTACAAGTTCATCTACACTATCCCGTATACCATGCACATTCAAATATAACACCTTCAGTCCTGTACTCACCCTTTTCGATTTTGCCCAGTTTCACGTTGCAACTCATCCTGTTGACTGTAATTTTGCTCTATCAACAGTCTCTCCTCACTACATATTGCTTCTGTTTGTAAACCAGCTACCTCGTCTTCAGCACTAATATCTGCCTTTCCTACGATACTCCTTGTGTTGAAATATATGCAGCTCAGGACACTAGTCGCACCATGCTCATCCTTTTGATTCCTAACTTTGTCTGAATTCTTACCAACATCTGCCTCCACAACCTCTCCACAAACTGTTCTGGCCCTCTGATTCCCATCCCCCTGCAACTCTAGTTTAAACCTCACCGTGCAGCATTAACAAACATTCCTGCTAGGGTATTAGTTTCCTTCCAGTTCAGGTGCAAGCTGTCCCTTCTGTACAGATCCCACTTTCCCTGGGAGAGAGACCAATGATCCAAAAATGTTTTGCCTTCCCTCCTACACCAACTCCTTAGCCATGTGTTAAACTGTATAATAGATAGATAGATAAATATACTTCATTGATCCCGAGGGAAATTGGGTTTCATTACAGCTGCACCAACCAAGAATAGAGTGTAAGTACAGCAATACAAAAAACCCCAACAATCAAACACCAAAATGCAAACTATGCCAGATGGAAAATAAGTCCAGGACCAGCCTATTGGCTCAGGGCATCTGACCCTCCACGGGAGGAGCTGCAAAGTTCGATGGCCACAGGCAGGAACGACCTCCCGTGCCGCCCAGTGTTGTATCTCGGTGGAATATGGCCGGAGTCCAACAGTAAAAAGTTCAATATCCGGTCTACAAACACGTTCCTCGATCGTAATATGACCCAGATTGCACCATCTGTTGTTAACCAGAACAGTAAGCACCCAACTCCTTTACGCTTACCGCTCTCAGTGCACTTCCGGTCAGCCGGAACGGTCTGGACACCGTCCATGGAGAAGTTTTGATCGGGTATGTTCTGGCCTCACTAGCACGTGGCACAGGCAGCAATCCTGAGATCACACCGGAGGTCCTGCCCTTTAACTTAGCACTGAACTCCCTCTGCAGAACCTCATCACTCATCCTACCCATGTCATTGGCATCTACATGACCACGACTTCTCGATGTTCACCCTCCCACTTAAGAATGCTGAGAACTCGATCCAAGATCTCCCAGGTCCTGACACCCAGGAGGCAACATACCATCCGGTAATTTCATTCTCGCCCACAGAATCTCCTGCCCATTCCTCTAACTAATGAATCCCCTAGTACCAGAACGTGCCTTTTCTCCCCCTTTCTCTCCTGAATCACAGAGGCAGGCTCAGTGCCAGAGACCTGCCCACTATGACTTGCCTTTGTTAGGCCAACCTCCTGAATAGTATCCAAAGTGACGTACCTGTTGTTGAGGGGGATGGCCACAGGGTACTCTGCACTGGCTCCTTAACCCCTTTCCCCTTCCTGACTGTCACCCAGGTTCCTGTGTCTGGTACCTTGAGTGTAACTATCTCTCTGTATGTCCCATTCATTATCCGTTCAGCCTCCCAAATGATCCAGAGTTCATCCAGTTCCAGCTCCAGCTCCTTGATGTGGATTGTTCGAAGCTGAGCTGGGTGACTTCTCACAGTTGTAATCACCAGGGACACTGGGGATCTCCTTGCCTTCCCACATCCTGCAAGAGGTGCATTTTATTATTCTGCCCGGCATCTCTATGGTCCTAACTGAAGAATAAAAAGAATAAACTGAAGGATATAAAGAAGGGATGAAAAATAGAGGGTTGTTTGGAAGGAAACATTGAGATTGATCTTAGAGTAGGTTAAAATGTTGGCACAATATTGTGGGCTGTAGTGTTCTATGTTCTATCTATGAGTCTGCAATAACATGCCATGTAAATTGTTGGGGTATCTATGTTAAAACACAAAACACAATAAACACTCACCCTCCGTTTACAAAATATACACCTTGTGAGCTTTGGCTGGGGCAGTTCAAATTGAAAGCAGCTATGAGTGTTACTGCTTCAAATCCTCAGCCAAGAACTTCCCCTAATCATCAATGGTAGTCATCTATGTGTCACCATGTATTAAAGTCCTAAGGTTCCTTAAGGCTGTCATAGCCAGGGATGTGTTGGGATAAGCACTATTAAATGCTCCCAATGGCGTGTACCTCAAATAGCCTCTGACAACCGAGTCCAGCTCCTGGCCTTCGCGTGTGGCTTAGCTACTACATCCAGCAGAACCATTTCTACTGACAGGAGAGTGAGCAAAGGCAGGCTACTGGGACCTTGAAACCAGTCACCGGGCAAATGGGGCTTGTCAGCCATGGTTGGCAGCTCATCTAGGAGAAGGAAAACTCTGATCTCAAACCTCCGCTGCTGTGTGGCTAAACCCACTCATGGGAAAGTCTTTGGGAGTAAATCCCAGCGAAAATTCTGGAGCTGGAGTCCCTGAGGCAGTCCTGTGTTGAGTCTGCCACATCCACGGTCGACCCTGACGAATGGAGGGCGTCAGTAGTTTCAGTCCTGAAGGAATGGGGAACACATTCCAAGAAGGTTAATTATGTCACCTTAGGTTGGCAGTATCTTTGAAGAAAGTCATCCATTTGTTCATTGGAGTTTCTAAATTATTTCCAGTTTTCTATTTTTTTCCCAACTTCAGAACATATAGTGCTGTGCAAAATTCTTCAGCACCCTAGCTATATAAGTGTGCCCGAGGCTTTGGCCCAGTACTTTACATAAATCAGACCTATCATTTTATCAGTATTATTATTATATATTTCCAGATACGGTGTGTTAATTCCAACAAAACAGCTATTTTATACAGATCCCCCACCCCGTCAGATTTCATTATTAAATCCCTTGGTTATTACAAACACTTATTCTTTCCAACTCGATTTCAACATTGAAGAGAAGTTAGGATTGGTACATGGATGTTAGGGGTCTGGGTGCAGGTTGATGGGAGTAGGCAGAATAATACTTAAGCATGGACTAGATGGGCTGAAGGGCCTGTGTCTGTGCTGCAGTTTTCTATAACTCTATGACTCTAAAAGCCGACAGATCAAACAAATTTTTCATTGTGCTTCTTTGCTTAACCAAATGATCTTGTTTTGTTGTTTCAGAAATGTATGCTTCTGAATAGAATCAGATTATTTTTTCACGGTTACTGAAATGGAGCTCACGTAGATCCAGACTTTCATCCCCTGGACTTTTAGTTACCCCCACTGTGTTTACCGTGGATCAGAGAATAATCCCCCATTAGCCTGAAGTGCACTTTCCTGCATTCCACAGCATGGGCTTCCTTATCTGACAGAATATGCTCAACATGTTAGGTACTTTTCTCAGCACGTGTATCACGGAGAGCACAGTAACTTGTTGTATCACCATCTGGAATGGCGAGGCCACTGCACAGGATTGGAAAAAGTTACACAAAGTTGTAAACACAGCCAGCTCCTTCTCTGGCAGATGGTAAGAGTGGGCTCCCTCACCTGCACCTCACTGACTCTCAATACAGGAGCCCCTCAGGGCTGTGTACTGAGTCCCCTCCTTTACTCCCTGTATACCCATTACTGTGTCACCACCCGCAGCTGTAATCTGCTCATTAAATTTGCCGACAACACTATATTGATTGGCCTAATCTCAAACAATGACGAGGTAACCTATAGGGAAGAAGTCATCTCTCTGACACAGTGGTGTCAAGAAAACAACCTCTCCCTCAACGTCACAAAAACAAAGGAGCTGGTTGTGGATGACAGGAGGAACGGAGACAGGCTAACCCCTATTGACATCAATGGATCTGGGGTTGAGAGGGTGAGCAGCTTTAAGTTCCTTAGCATACACATCACCGAGGACCTCACGTGGTCTGTACACACTACCTGTGTGGTGAAAAAGGCACAACAGCACCTAACTCTAGTGGGTGTTTTTTTTTATATAGACCACCCAATAGTAACAGGGACATCGAGGAGCAGATAGGGAGACAGATTCTGGAAAGGAGTAATAATAACAGGGTTGTTGTGATGGGAAATGTTAATTTTCAAATGTTGATTGGCATCTCCCTAGAGGGAGGGGTTTAGATGGGGTGGCGTTTGTAGGTGTGTTCAAGAAGGTTTCTTGACACAATATGTAGATAAACCTACAAGAAGAGAGACTGTACTTGATCTGGTATTGGGAAATGAACCTGGTCAGGTGTCAGGTCTCTCAGTGGGAGAGCATTTTGGAGATAGTGATCAAAATTCTATCTCCTTTACCATAGCATTGGAGAGGGATAGGAACAGACAAGTTAGGGAAATGTTTAATTGGAGTAAGGGGAATTATGAGGCTATTAGGCAGGAATTTGGAAGCATAAATTGGGAACAGATGTTCTCAGGGAAACGTACCGAAGAAATGTGGCAAATGTTCAGGGGATATTTGTGTGGACTTCTGCATAAGTACATTCCAATAAGACAGAGAAAGGATGGTAGGGTACAAGATCCGTGGTGTACAAAGGTTGTTGTAAATCTAATCAAGAAGAAAAGGAGCTTACGAAAGGTTCAGAAAACTAGGTAATGATAGAGATCTAAAAGATTATAAGGCTAGCAAGAAGGAGCTTAAGAATGAAAGTAGGAGAGCCAGAAGGGGCCATGAGAAGGCCTTGGTAAACAGGATTAAGGAAAACCCCAAGGCATTCTACAAGTATGTGAAGAGCAAGAGGATAAGACGTGAGAGAACAGTACCAATCAAGTGTGACAATGGAAAAGTGTGTATGGAACCGGAGGAAACAGTGGAGGTACTTAATGAATACTTTGCTTCAGTATTCACTACGGAAAAGGATCTTGGCGATTGTAGGCATGACTTACAGCGGACTGAAAAGCTTGAGCATGTAGACATTAAGGAAGAGGATGTGCTGGAGCTTTTGGAAAGCATCAAGTTGGATAAGTCACCGGGACGGGATGGGATGTACCCCAGGCTACTGTGGGAAGTGAGGGATGAGATTGCTGAGCCTCTGGCGATGATCTTTGCATCATCAATGGGGACGGGAGAGGTTCCAGAGGATTAGAGGGTTGCGGATGTTGTTCCCTTATTCAAGAAAGGGAGTAGAGATAGCCCAGGAAATTATAGAACAGTGAGTCTTACTTCAGTGGTTGGTAAGTTGATGAAGAAGGTCCTGAGAGGCAGGATTTATGAACATTTGGAGAAGCATAATATGATTAGGAATAGTCAGCTGGTTTTGACAAAGGCAGGTCATGCCTATGAGCCTGATTGAATTTTTTCAGGATGTGACTAAACAAATTGATGAAGGTAGAGCCGTAGATGTAGTGTACATGGATTTCAGCAAGGCATTTGATAAGGTACCCCATGCCAGGCTTATTGAGAAAGTAAGGAGGACAGTGCTTTGTGGATCCAGAACTGGCTTGCCCACAGAAGGCAAAGAGTAGTTGTACATGGGTCATAATCTGCATGTTGGTCGGTGACCAGTGGTGTGCCTCAGGGATCTGTTCTGGGACTCCTACTCTTTGTGATTTTTATAAATGACCTGGATGAGGAAATGGAGGGATGGGTTAGTAAATTTGCTGATGACACAAAGAGTGGGTGTGTTCTAGATAGTGTGGAGGGCTGTCAGAGGTTACAATGGGGCATTGATAGGATGCAAAACTGGGCTGAGAAGTGGCAGATGGAATTCAACCCAGATAAGTGTGAGGTGGTTCATTTTGGTAGGTCAAATATGATGGCAGAATATAGTATTAATGGTAAGACGCTTGGCAGTGTGGAGGATCAGAGGAATCTTGGGGTCTGAGTCCATAGGACACTCAAAGCTGCTACGCAGGTTGACTATGTGGTTAAGAAGGCATAGGGTGCATTGGCCTTCATCAATTGTGGGATTGATTTTAAGAGCCAAGAGGTAATATTGCAGCTATATATAGGACCCTGGTCAGACCCCACTTAGAGTATTGTGCTCAATTCTGTTCGCCTCACTACAGGAAGGACATGGAAACCATAGAAAGGGTGCAGAGGAGATTTACAAGGATGTTTCCTGGATTTGGAAGCATGCCTTATGAGAATAGGTTGAGTGAACTCGGCCTTTTCTCCTTGAAGCAACGGAGCATGGAAGTTGACCTGATAGAGGTGTATAAGATGATGAGAGGCATTGATCGTGTCGATAGTCAGAGGCTTTTCCCCAGGGCTGAAATGGCTAGCACGAGAGGGCACAGTTTTAAGATGCTTGTAAGTAGGTACAGAGGAGATGTCGGGATAAGTTTTTTACACAGAGAGTGGTGAGTGTGTGGAATGGGCTGCCAGCGGTGGAGGCGGAAAAGATAGGGTCTTTTAAGAGACTCCTGTATGGATACATGGAGCTTAGAAAAACAGAGGACTATGGGTAAACCCTAGGCAGTTCTAAGGTAAGGACATGTTCGGCACAGCTTTGTGGGCTGAAGGGCCTGTATCGTGCTGTAGGTTTTCTATGTTTGTAGCGCCTCTTTCACCTCAGATGGTTGAGGAAGTTTGGTATGGGCTCCCAAATCCTAAGAACTTTCTACAGAGGCACAATTGAGAGCATCCTGACTGGCTGCATCACTACCTGGTATGGGAACTGTACCTCCCTCAATCGCAGGACTCTGCAGAGAGTGGTGCGGACAGCCCAGCGCATCTGTAGATGTGAACTTCTCACGATTCAAGACATGTACAAGGACAGGTGTGTAAAAAGGGCCCATAGGATCATTGGGGACCCGAGTCACCCCAACCACAAACTGTTCCAGCTGCTACATCCGGGAAACAGTACCGCAGCATACAAGCCAGGAACAACAGGCTCTGAGACAGCTTCTTCCACCAGGCCATCAGACTGATTAACTCATGCTGATTAGAGTGTTACATTGACTGTTCTATTTATTGTAAATTATTATAAATTACTATGATTACACATTGCACATTTAGACAGAGACATAATGTAAAGATTTTTACTCCTCATGTATGTGAAGGATGTAAGAAGTAAGGTCAATTCAATTCAATAGGCACTAGCCTCGCCTGCATTGAGGACACCTCCAAAAGGTGATGCCTCAAAAAGGCAGCATCGATCACTGAGGGACCCATCACTGAGGACATGCCCGGCACTCATTAAGAAGAGAAAATCTGTAGATGCTGGAAATCTGACTGACACACTCAATATGCTGGAGGAACTGAGCAGGCCAGGCAGCATCTGTGGAAAACAGAATAGTTTTAGGCCGAGGCTCTTCGGTAGGCCCTCTTCTCATTGCTACCATCAGGGAGGAGGCACAGGAGCCTGAAGACACACACTCAGATTCCGGAACAGCTTCTTCCCCTCCGCCATCAGATTTCTGAATGGACAACGAACCCATAAACACCAGCTCGTTACTTTTTCAGTTTTTATTAATATATATTGCAATGTACAGCTGCCACAAAACAAGAAGTTTTGTGACATATGCCATTGAATCTGACTCTGATTCAAAGTTCAAAGTAAAATTTATTATCAGGGTACGTACGTGTCACCACATACAACCCTGAGATTCTTTTTCCTGCGGGCATACTTAGCAAATCTATAGAATAGTAACTGTAAACAGGATCAATGAACAATAAACTGTGTAAATGCAAATATAAATAAATAGCAGTAACTAACGAGAGTATGATATAACAATATAACAGAGTCCTTAAATGAGTATGCTTATCCCTTTTTGTTCAAGGGCTTGATGATTAAGGGATAGGAACTGTTCTTGAACCTGGTGGTGTGAGTCCTGAGGCACCTGTACCTTCTACCTGATGGCAGCAGTGAGAAAAGAGCATGTCCTGGGTGGTGAGGATCTTTGATGATGGGTGCTGCTTTTCTACGGCAACATTTCATGTCGATGTGCTCAATAGTAGGAAGGACTTTACTCGTGATACACTGAACTGAATCCATTACCTTTTGTAGGGTTCTCTGCTCAAAGGCACTGGTGTTCCCACACCAGGCTGTAATGCAGCCAGTCAGCACACTTTCCACCACACATCTATAGAAGTTTGCCAAGGGTTTTGATGACATGCCAGATTTCCGCAGACGCCTGAGGAAGTAAATGTACGGATGTGCTTTCGTCACAATAACGTTTATATGATGGGTCCATGACAGGTCTTCTGAGATAGTTAAACACAGGAATTTGAAGGTAGTACCCCAGCTACCTCTGATCCTCCAATAATTAGAGCATAAGAGAGGAATTAGGACAATTGTCCCATTGAGTTGCTCCATCCACCACTTAATCATGGTGATCCTCTTTTTTTTCCTTCAGCCTCACTCCCCAGCCTTCTCCCTGTAACTTTTGATGTTGTGTCCAATCAAGGACCTATCAAGCTCTGCCTTCAATATACCTAACTACCTGGCCTTCACAGCTCTTACGGTAATAAATTCCACAAATTCACCAGGCTCTGGCTAAACAAATTTTTCCGCATCTCTATTTTGAAAGGGTGCCCCTCTATCCTGAGGCTGTTCCCTCTTGTCCTAGACTCTCCCACCGTGGGAGACATCCTTTCCACATCTACCATGTCTAGGCTTTCAATATTCAAAAGGTTTCAATGAGATCCCCATTCATCCTTCTAAATTCCAACTAGTACAAATCCAGATCTATCAAAACGTTTCTCGGATGATAACCCTTTCATTCCCAGAATCATCCTCATGAACCTCCTCTAGACCCTCTCCAATGTCAGCACATCTTTTCTTACATGAGGAGCCCAGAACTGTTCACAATACTCAAGGTGAGGCCTCACCAGTGTCTTATAAAGCCTCAGCACCACATCCTTGCTCTTGTATTCTAGACCTCTTGAAATGAAGGTTAACATGGCATTTGCCTTCCACTCCACTGACTCTATCTGCAAGTTAACCTTTCGGGTGTTCTACACAAGAACTCCCAAGTCCCTTTGCATCTCAGATTTTTGGATTTTCTCCCCATTTAGAAAATAGCCTGCATCGTTATTTCTTCTACCAAAGTGCATAACCATGCATTTTCCAACACTGTATTTCATTTTCCACTCTCTTGCCCATTCCCCTAATCTAAGTCCTTCTGCATCCTACCTGTTTATTCAACACGATCTGCCCCTCCACCATTCTTCGTATCATCTGCAAACTTGGCAACAAAACCATCTATTCCATCATCTAAATCATCTATATATATATAGGCATCCATTAGACTCGTGAGACCATGGATTTGCGCCTTGAAAGGTTTCCAGGGCTCAGGCCTGGGCAAGGTTGTATGGAAGACCAGCAGTTGCCCATGCTGCAAGTCTCCCCTCTCCACGACACCAATGTTGTCCAAGGGAAGGGCATTAGGACCCATACAGCTTGGCACCAGTGTCGTCACAGAGCAATGTGTGATTAAGTGCCTTGCTCAAGGACACAACACGCTGCCTCGGCTGGGGCTTGAACTAGTGACCTTCAAATCACTAGATGAATGTCTTAACCACTTGGCCAGGTGCCAACACTAAATCATTTATATACAGCATAAAAAGAAGTGGTCCCAACACTGACCCCTGCAGAACACCACTGGTCACTGATAGCCATCCAGAAATGGATCCTTTTATTCCCATTCCCTGCCTCCTACCAATCAACCAGTGTTCTAACCATATTAGTAACTTTCTTGTAACACCATGGGCTCTTAACTTGGTAAGCAGCCTCATGTGTGGCACCTTGTCAAAGGCCTTCTGAAAATCCAAATATACAACATCCACTACAACCCCTTTATCTGTCCTACTTGTAATCTCCTCAAAGAATTCCAACAGGTTCATCAGGCAATATTTTCCCTTAAGGAAACCATGCAGTCTTTGTCCTATCTTGTCCTGTATCACTAAGTTCTGCATCACCTCATCCTTAACAATTGATTCCAACATCTTCCCAACCACTGAAGTCTGGCTAACTGGTCTATGATTTCCTTTCTGCTGCCTTCCTCTGCTCTTAAATAGTGGAGTGACATTTGCAATTTTCCAGTAAAGTGATTTTTATAAGATCATTACTAATACCTCCACAATCTCTACCACTACCTCTTTCAGAACCCGAGGGTGCAGTTCATCTGGTTCGGGTGACTTATGTACCTTCAGGTCTTTCAGCTTTTTGAGCACCTTCTCCCTTGTAATAGTAACTGCACTCACTTCTCTTCCCTCACACCCTTCAACATCAGGCACACTGCTAGTGTCTTCCACAGTGAAGACTGATGCAAAATACTCATTTAGTTCATCTGCCATCTCTTTGACCTTCGTTATTATTTCTCTAGTCTCATTTTCTGGTGGTCCTATATCCACTCTCATCTCTCTTTTATTTTTTACATACTTGAAAAAGCCTTTACTTTGATATTGTTTGCCTGCTTGCTTTCATATTTTATCTTTTCTCTCCTAATGATTCTCTTAGTTGCTCTCTATAGGGTTTTTAAATCTTCCCAACCCTCTGTCTTACTGCTTTGTTTTTGCTTTGTTGTATGCCTTTTCTTTTGCTTTTACATTAGCTTTGACTTCCCTTGTCAGCCATGGTTGTACTATTATGCCATTTGAGTATTTCTTTGTTTTTGGAATACATCTATCCTGCAGCTTTCTCATTTTTCCCAGAAACGCACGCCATTGCTGCTCTGCTGACATCCCTGCCAGCAGCTCCTTCCAATGTACTTTGGCCAACTCCTCTGTCATACCACTGTAATTTCCCTTACTCCACTGAAATACTGCTACATCAGACTTTACTTTCTCCCTATCAAATTTCAAGTTGAACTCAATCATATTGTGATCACTGCCTCCTAAGGGTTCCTTTACCTCAAGTTCCCTAATCACCTCTGGTTCATTACATAACACCCAATCCATTAAAGCAGATCCCTAGTAGGCTCAATGACAAACTGCTCTAAAAATCTATCTCTTAGGCATTCAACAATCTCACTCTCTTGCGATCCATTACCAACCTAATTTTCCCAATTGACCTGCGTGTTGAAATCTCCCATGACTATCATAACATTGCCCTTTTGATATACTTTTTCTACTTCCTGTTGTAATCTGTGGTCCACGTACCACCTACTGTTGGGAGGTCTGTATATAATTGCCACCAGGGTGCTTCCCCCTCCACCACCCCCACCCCCTCTGGGATTACTGGCTCATGGACCTCAGGTTTCTTGGTCTTATTGACTTTGAGTGAAAGGTGGTTGTTATTCCACCAGTCAGAATCACTGATTGGAGTGTTGCTCTCTACCCAATGTGTTAATGCTCTTAGAACACAAGACTCAGCAAAGGGTATGAACAGTCAGTCAGGCTTTTCAAAATGTGAAAGGCATCTGGCAAACCCCAGTTTTCCATTAGTAACAGGTTTAAAATTGATCAACTTTCATTCAATTATATTTTAACTAATATTTTTGACTGTAAGCAGAAGTTAGATAGGCACTAGAGGTGAGGGAAATAGGGGGATATATTTATTATGTAGGCTGAAGAGATTAGTTTAGTTGGCAATTTGATCAAGAGCTTGCTCCATGGAAGAGCCTGTTCCTGTACTAAACTGTTTGATGCTCATGCTCTGTGATCTGCAGTACTGTGCAAAAGTCTTACACACCCTAGCTTATATATATGTATATTTATGTGTGTATTATAGGCTATATATATATAGACCTTTGCACAGTATTTTACATCTGTAAAATAGACAAGTGTTGAACTTTTGAATCAGTTTGAGGATGAATCACATTGTTTTATATTTAAATATTTTAAGTTTCAATTTTATAAGGGCTGTATTGAAAATAGACCATTACAGCACAGTGCAGGCCCTTTGGTCCACAATGTTGTGCTGATCTTTAACCTACTCGAAGATCAATCTAACCCTTCCCTCCTATGTAGCCCATCATTTTTCTATCATCCATGTGTCTATCTAAGACTTTCTCAAATGTCCCTATAAAATTAACATACCCTAAGGTGATTTGAGGAAAGTATCAGGGCGATGTCAGAGGCAAGTTTTTTTACACAGAGTGATGGGTGCGTTGAATGCCCTATAGGGTTGGTGTAGAAACAGATACATTAGGGACATTTAAGAGTCTCTTAGATAGGCACAAGAGGTACCTGCAAGCTCGATTTCAATGTTAAAGTGAAGTTTGGATAGGTACATGGATGGCGGGGGTATGGAGGCCGATGGTCTTGGTGCAAGTGGATGGGAGTAGGCAGAGTAATGGTTTGGCATGGTCTAGATGGGCTAATGGGCCTGTTTCTGTGATATACTTTTCCATTACTCTATAACTCTAAAAATGGAGAGCCATGTGGCAGGAAGGGGTTAGACTGATCTTGAAATAGGTTAAAAGGTCAGCAGAACATTATGGGCTGAGAGGCCTGTACTGTGCTGTAATGCTCTAAGTTTCTGTGTAATCTGTTTTAATTCTGTACACTTTCCCTTTTTCCCTTGACAAGCACTAACTGACAGGAGCATCTTCAAACACTTAGCTCCCTTCAAGCAGAGTTCGATTTCTTACCATTAATAACCCAAGTGCCTGATAACATGAAGAACAAAGACCTTCCTTAGAAATACTTTCCTGGTATTAAATGATGACCAGCTCTTATTACCTTGTCTAAAGTCTATCTTCAACCCAGTGCAGGTGTACATTGAGTTGAAACGTGTTGCCTGAAATCAGTGGTTGCGATCGGAAAAGCCAGCATTCAGCTGCTTAAACATTATTAAGTCTGGGACCCACGCACGTGCTGTCACACGTGAACTCAGAGACTTATCGAGTGACAGACGGCGCCCAATCTGTCACCAGGATCTATTGCTGGGCTCTACCTGTGGTTAAACAGCAGACCCTGTCTGAATGGGAATCGCTGATATTATGCTTGGGAAATCACCTCACCAGCAGAACACTGTAACAAAATATCTGTCGCAGAATCCCAGGGAGGGAAGGCTCCCCACTGGTTGGGGTAGATCACAGATATGGAGAGCAAGTTGTTCCCCCTCTCCATGCAGTTGATGAACTCAAAGGAACGCAGAGACCGATACAGTTTGGCACCAGTGGCATCACAGGAGTTGTCAGTCAGTGTTGAAATCAATGTAGGGAATTCTTAGGGAATCCAGCCTGGGATTTTTCCTTCAGGGTTTATTCCCAAAGCCTTCCCCATGAGGGGGTATAGCCAAAAGGCAGTGGAGGGCTGAGATGCGAGTTTTTCTTCTCCTAGATGAGCAGCCAACCACAGCAGATGAGACCCTTTGCCCCTTCTCCTGTCAGTAGAAATGGTTCCACTGGGCTTAATAGCTAAGCCAATGTGAAGACCAGGAGCTGGACCTGGTCTTCATAGACTATTTGAAAGGCATGTTATTGGCAGTATTTAATAGGTAATGGGAACTTATCCACACTACCGCTCCCACCATCACCCCACCCTGGACAATACAAAACAGAGCAACCACAAAACCTGAGACCGTAGATATTTTAATCAGAGGTCCTAGCCTTGGACAAGGAGGTAAAGTAAGCATTAATTTTTGTTATCTAGTGCTCCTGATGTGACTTCCGCTACATCAGTGAGACACGACAGAGATTAAGGGACCAGGTGCCGAGCACCTTTGCTCCATCTGCAACAGGGATCTCCTGGTGGCCAGCTATTTCAGTTCCAATCCCCATTCCTATTCTGAAATGTTGGTCCATGATCTCCTGTGCTGTGGCCACTCTCTGGGTGGAGGAGGAGCAACACTTTATATTCCATTTAGGTAGCCTCCAACATGATGGCGTGAACATGAATTTTTCTAATTTCTGGTAATTTCTTCCCCTTCCCCCTTCTCTCTTTTCTGGTGCCCCTCTCACTGCTTCTCTTCTCCTCAACTGCCCATCACCTCCTACTTCCCTTTCTCCCATGGTCCGCTCTCCTCTCCTATCAGATTCCTTCTTCTCCAGCCCTTTACCTTTTCCACCGATCACCTCCCACTCTGTCATTTCATCTCCTCTCCTCCACCCACTTCCCCCTCACCTGGACTCACCTATCACCTGCCAGCATACGCTCCTTCCCCTCCCACCAACTTCTAATTCTGGCTCTGCCCGCTTTCTTTCCAGCCCTGATGGTGGACAATATATTGACTGGTTGCATCACAACCTAGTATGGAAAAACAACGGCCTTGAACAGAAAGGAAGTAGTGGATACGGCCAGAGTCCATCATGGGTAAAGCTCTTCCCACCATTGTGCACATCTACATGAAATGCTGTTTTGTTGCAGGAAAGCAGCATCCATCAGCAGAGACCTCCAGCACCCAGAACATGTTCACTTCTCACTGCTGCCATCAGGAAGGAGGTACAGGAGCCTCAGGACTCACATCACCAGGTTCAGGAACAGCTGTTACCCCTCCATCGTCAGGCTCTTAGATCTTGAGACCAAAAGGCATGGGAGCAGAATTAGGCCATTCAACCTATCGAGTCTGCTCCACCATTCCATCATGGCTGATCCCAGATCCCTCTCAACTCCAGACACCTGCATCTCTCGCCATATCCTTTGATGCCCTGACCGATCAGGAAACGATCAACTTCAGCTTTAAATATACCCAAGGACCCCGGCACCACCGCAGTCTGTGGCAGAGCATTCCACTAATTCACTGCTCTCTGGCCAAAAAAATCCTCCTTACCTCTGTTCTAAAAGGTTGCCCTTCAATTTTGAGGCTGTGCCCTCTATTTCTTGATACCCCTACCATAGGAAACATCTTCTCCACATCCACCCTATCTCGTCCTTTCAACATTCAGTAGGTTTCAATGAGATTCCCAAGCATTCTTCTAAATTCCAGTGAGTACAGGCTCAAAGCTACCAAACGCTCCTCATATGTTAACCCCTTCAATTCCCGGAATCATCCTCGTTAAACCCTCTGGACTCTCCAATGACATCCCCTCCTTTACTCTCTGTATACCCATGACTGTGTCACCACACAACTCCAATCTGCTAATTAAATTTGCCAACGACACTACATTGATTGGCCTAATCTCAAACAATAACGAGGTGGCCTACTGGGAAGAAGTCATCTCTCTGACACAGTGGTGTCAAGAAAACAACTTCTCCCTCAATGTCGCAAAAACAGAGGAGCTGGTTGTGGATTACAGGCGGAATGGAGACTGGGCTAACCCTTATTGACATCAATGGACCTGAGGCTGAGAGGGTAAACAGCTTTAAGTTCTTTAGCATCCACATCACCGAGGACCTCACGTGGTCTGTACACACCTGTCGTGTGGTGAAAAAAGCACAACAGCACCTCTTTCACCTCAGACGGTTGAGGAAGTTTGGTATGGGCCTCCGAATCCTAAGAACTTTCTCCAGGGGCACGATTGAGAGCATCCTGACTGGCTGCATCACTGCCTGATATGGGAACTGTACTTCCCTCAATCGCAGGACTCTGCAGAGAGTGGTGCGGACAGCCCAGCGCATCTGTAGTTGTGAACTTCCCATGATTCAGGACATTTACAAAGACAGGTGTGTAAAAAGGGCCCGTAGGATTATTGGGGACCCGAGTCATCCCAACCACAAACTGTTCCAGCTGTTACCATCCGGGAAATGGTACCACAGCATAAAAGCCAGGACCAGCAGGCGCTTCTTCCACCAGGCCATCAGACTGATGAACTCATGCTGATTTGAGTGTACTCTATGTTACATTGATTGTCCTATTTATTATAAATTACTATGATTGCACATTGCACATTTAGATGGAGACGTAACGTAAAGATTTTTACTCCTCGTGTATGTGAAGGATGTAAGAAATAAAATCAACTTAATTCAACATCCTTTCTGAGATATGGAGCCCAAAACCGTTGACAATAGTCCATGTGCAGTCTCACTAGTGTCTTAAAAAGCCTCAGCATTATCTACTTGCTTTTATATTCTATTCCCCTTGAAATAAATGCCAACATTGCATTTGCCTTCTTTACAACAGACTCAACCTGTAAATTAACCTTCTGGGAATCTTGCACGAGGACTCCGAGGTCCCTCTGCACCGCTGATGTTTGAACCTTCTCCCCATTTAGATAATAGTCCACACCATTGTTCCTTTTACCAAAATGCATTATCATACATTTCCCAACACTGTATTCCATCTGCCACTTTTTTGCCCATTCTTCCAATTTGTCTAAGTCCTGCTGCAATCACATTGCTTCCTCAGCACTACCCACCCCTCCACCTATCTTTGTATCATCCACAAACTTTGCCAGAAAGCCACCAATTCCATTATCCATTCACTGACAAACAATGTGAAAAGTAGTGGTCCCAATACTGACCCCTGAGGAACACCACTAGTCACCAGCAGCCAACCAGAAAAGGCCCCCTTTATTCCCACTCACTGCTTCCTGCCTGTCAGCCATTCCTCTGTCCATGCCAGTATCTTTCCCGTAACACCATAAGATTTTACCTTGTTAAGCAGCCTCATGTGTGGCACCTTATCGAATGCCTTCAGAAAATCCAAGTAAATAATATCCACCATCTTTGTCCACCCTACTTGTTACTTCCTTGAAAAACTCTAACAGATCTGTCAGGCAAAATTTTCCATTACAGAAACCATGCTGACTTTGAGTTATTTTATCATTAGTCTCCAAGTCCCTCTAAATCTCATCCTTAATAATAGACTCCAACACTTTCCCAACCACTGAGGTTAGGCTAACTGGCCTGTAACTTCCTCTCTTTTTCCTTCTTCCCTTCTTAAAGAGTGGAATGACATTTGCAATTTTCCAGTCCTCCAGGACATGCCAGAATCAAATGATTCTTCAAAGATCATGACCAATGCATCTGTTATCTCTTCAGCAACCTCTCTCAGGACTCTGGGGTGCCGTCCATCTGATCCAGGTGACTTATCCACCTTAAGACCTTTCAGTTTGCCTTGCACTTTTCACTTTGTAATAGCAATGACACTCACTCCTGCTCCCTGATGCTCACGGACCTCTGGCACACTGCTAGTGTCTTCCACAATGAAGACAGATGCAAAGTACCCATTAAGTTCACCGGCCATTTCTTTGTTCCCCATTACTACCTCATCAGCATCATTTTCCAGTGGTCCAATATCAACTCTCACCTCCCTTTTACTCTTCATATAACTGAAAAAATTTTTGGTATCCTGCTTTATATTATTGGTTAGGCTGTCCACATATTTCATCTTTTCCCTTCTTATAGTTTTTTAGTTGCCTTTAATTAGATTTTAAAAGCTTCTCAATCATCCAATATCCCACTCACCCTTGTTACCTTATATGCCCTTTCCTTGGCTTTTATGCAGTCTTTAACTTCCCTTGTCAGCCACAGTTGCCTACCCCTACCATTCGAGAACTACTTCTACTGTGGGACATATCTATCCTGCACCTTGTGAACTATTCCCAGAAACTTCAGCCATCTCTGCTCTGCTGTCACCCCACCAGTACCCTTCTCCAATCCACCTGGGCAACCTCCTCTCTCATGCCTCTGTAATTCCCTTTATTCTATTGTGATACTGATACATGTGACATATAATTCTCCCTCTCAAACTGCAGTATGAATTTAATCATATTATGATCACTGCCTCCTAAGGGTTCCTTTACATTATGCTCCCAAATAAGATCTAGGTTATTACACAACACCCGATCTAAGATAGCCTCTCCCTTATTAGACAAAAACTCAAGCTGCTCTGAAAAGCCATCTCATAGGCATTCAACAAATTCCCTCTCTTGCAATCCAAAACCACCCTAATTTTCCCAATCCTCTTGCATATTGAATTGAATTGTATTGACTTTATTTCTTACATCCTTCACATACATGAGGAGTAAGAATCTTTACGTTATGTCTCCATCTAAATGTGCAATGTGCAATCATAGTAATTTATAGTAATTTATAATAAATAGAACAGTCAATGTAACACAGAATACACTCAAATCAGCCTGAGTTAATCAGTCTGATGGCCTGGTGGAAGAAGCTGTCCCGGAGCCTGTTGGTTCTGGTTTTTATGCTGTGGTACCGTTTCCCAGATGGTAGCAACTGGAACAGTTTGTGGTTGGGGCGACTCGGGTCCCCAATGATCCTTCGGGCCCTTTTTACACCCCTGTCTTTGTAAATGTCCTGAATCATAGGAAACTCACAACTACAGATGCGCTGGGCTGTCCGCACCACTCTCTGCAGAGTCCTGCGATTGAGGGAAGTACAGTTCCCATATCAGGCAGTGATGCAGCCAGTCAGGATGCTCTCAGTCGTGCCTCTGTAGAAAGTCCTCGGGATTTGGGCACCCATACCAAACTTCCTCAACCGTCTGAGGTGAAAGAGGCACTGTTGTGCTTTTTTCACCACACAGCTGATGTGCACGGACCATGTGAGGTCCTCGGTGATGTGGATGCTGGGGAACTTAATTACAATTGGCATGACTACCCCCATTACAATTGTGTCATTATCCTTATTACATGCCTTTTCCAGATCCCTTTGCAATCTCAACCCCACAACTTGACTATTATTTGGAGGCCTATATATGATTCCTATAATGTATTTTTTACCCTTGCAGTTTCCTAACTCCACCCACAAAGATTCAACACTCTCTGATGTCACCTCTTTCTAAAGATGTAATTCCATCTCTTACCAACAGAGCCACACCACCGCCTATGCCTTCCTGCCGGTCCTTTCGATACAAAGTATATCCTTTGATGTTAAGCTCCCAACTATGGCCTCTTTCAGCCATTTTAATTCCACATCCCATTCCCATTCTGATATGTCTATCCACGGCCTCCTCTACTGTAAAGATGAAGCCACACTCAGGTTGGAGGAACAACACCTTATATTCCGTCTGGGTAGCCTCCAACCTGATGGCATGAACATCGACTTTTCTAACTTCCGCTAATGCCCCCCCTCCCCCTCGTACCCCAACCGTTATTTATTTATATACACACATTCTTTCTCTCTCTCTTCTTTTTCTCCCTCTGTCCCTCTGACTATACTCCTTGCCCATCCTCTGTTTCCCCCCCCCTTGTCTTTCTCCCTGGGCCTCCTGTCCCATGATCCTCTCATATCCCTTTTGCCAATCACCTGTCCAGCTCTTGGCTCCATCCCTCCCGCTCCTGTCTTCTCCTATCATTTTGGATCTCCCCCTCCCCCTCCCACTTTCAAATCTCTTACTAGCTCTTCCTTCAGTTAGTCCTGACGAAGGGTCTCGGCCCGAAACGTCGACTGTACCTCTTCCTAGAGATGCTGCCTGGCCTGCTACGTTCAACAGCAACTTTGATGTGTATTATTAGAATTTCAGTACAATTTCCCGACACAATAACTCTGTACTTCTCATCAATGATTGTCTCTACATTATGTCAGCATTCAGGATGCATACAGTCAGCTCCGTTCAATCTCGGAGAATGGATCAGATGCATGAAGTTACACTGCGCAACATCTTGCGTCTTATAATTAATAGCTCTCAAAAACACATTCAAATTTACATGAAATATTGCCAAAGGATACAAAAGAGATTGAATAGATGAGCTGCACCTTCTATATTTATAGATTCTATATTTAGTAGCTAAGTTTAATCACTGCGTGATCTCCTCGAGGGGAAATCTCTTGATCTTGGACTCAGGTTCAGAGGCCGTGGTCTGGAATTCTGGCTACAGCCCTGTCACTCTGAATGTGGTCCCTGCTGGGAATTGATGATTAGCAAATTTATGAGGTGTTTGATTCCACCCAACAACTTGTTAAACACTTCGACATGTTTTTCCATGTTAGAGGCACCACTTACCAGCAAATTGTTGTGAGAAAAACCGTAAATAATGAGAATGTTCTGAAACCTATTGAATGTTGAAATGTTGAAGAATGAGGGGGGAATCGCAATGAAACTGAAAGAATACTGAAAGGCTTCGATAGAGTGGATGTGGAGACGATGTTTCCTGTAGTGGGGGAGTCTCGGACCAGAGGGCACAGATAGAGTGGGTGTGGAGACGATGTTTCCTATATTGGGGGAGTCTCACGACCAGAGGGCACGGATAGAGTGGGTGTGGAGACGATGTTTCCTATAGTGGGGGAGCCTCAGACCAGAGGACACAGATAGAGTGGATGTGGAGAGGATGTTTCCTGTAGTGGGGGAGTCTAGGACCAGAGGACACAGATAGAGTGGATGTGGAGAGGATGTTTCCTGTAGTGGGGGAGTCTAGGACCAGAGGACACAGATAGAGTGGATGTGGAGAGGATGTTTCCTATAGTGGGGGAGTCTTGGACCAGAGGGCACAGACAGAGTGGGTGTGGAGATGATGTTTCCTGTAGTGGGGGAGTCTCAGACCAGAGGGCACACTCTCAGAACAGAGAGACGTCCATTTAGAACAGAGATGAGGGAAGTTCTTTAGCCAGAGGTGAAGCACCAGGTCTACAGCAGATGCCATCTCATTGGCTCTTCACACAACCCTGGAACATCTGGACAGCAAAGATGCATGTATCAGGATGCTCTTTATTGACTACAGCTCAGCATTTAATACCATCATCCCCTCGAAACTAATCAGTAAACTCCAAGACCTGGGCCTCAATACCACCGTGTGCAATTCAATCCTGGATTTCCTCATTTATAGATCCTAGTCAGTTTGTATTGGCAAAAACATCTCCTCTACAATCTCAATCAGCACAGGAGCACCGCAGGGATGTGAGCTTAGTCCCTGCTCTGCTTGCTTTACACCTGTGACTGTGTGGCTAAGTACAGTTCCAACACCATATACAACTTTGCTGACGACACCATTGTTGTGGGCCCTATCAAAGGTGGTGGTGAGTCAGCATACAGGGGGAAATCGAAAACTTGGCTGAGTGGTGTAATAACAACAACCTCTCATTCAATATCAATGATGAAAGAAGAGATCGTAAACTTCAGGAGAGGGAAATCAAAGGTCCATGAGCCAGTACTCATCCGAGGATCAGAGGTGGAGAGGGTCAGTAACTTCAAATTCCTGGGTGTCACTATCTCAGAGGACCTGGCCTGGACCCATCATATAAATATAATTGCAAAGAAAGCACATCAGTGCCTCTACTTCCTCAGCAGTCTGTGGAGATTTGGCATGTCATTAAAAACCTTGGCAAACTTCTGTAGCTGTGCGGTGGAAAGTGTGCTGACTGGCTGCATTACGGCCTGGTATGGGAACACCGATGCCTTTGAGTAGAAAATCCTACAAAAGATAGTGTATTCAGCCCAGTACATCACAGGGAACGCCCTCCCAACCACTGAGTGTTGAAACGTTACTGTAGAAAAGCAGCATCCATCATCAAAGATCCTCCCCACTCAGTCCATGCTTTTTTCTTGCTGCTGCCATCAGGGAGTAGGTACAGGAGCCTCAGGACTCGCACCACCAGGTTCAAGAGTAGTCCCTACCCGTCAGCCATCAGGGTCTTGAACTAAAGAGGATAACTACACTCATTCTATTTGTAGAGCTCCCACAACCGATAGTCTCACTTTAAGGACTCTTTAACTTGTTATTTCATGCTCTTGTTATTTATTGCTATTTATTTATATTTGTATTTGCAGTTTGTCGTCCATTGATCCTGTTTACAGTTACTGTTCTATAGATTTGCTAAGTATGCCAGCAGGAAAAAGAATCTCAGGGTTGTGTGTGATGACATATATGCACTCTGATAATAAACTTTGAACGTCGATGAATCTGTGGAATTCATTGTCATAGATGGCTGTGGAGGCCAAGTGATTGAGTATATTTAAAGTGGGTGTTGATGGATTTGTGATTCATCAGGGTGTCAGAGGTTACAGGGAAAAGGCAGGAGAATGAGGTTGAGAGGGATGATAAATCGGCCATGATGGAGTAGACTTGATGGGTCCAACAGCTTAATTCTGCTCTAATGTCTGATGATTTTATGTTTTTATCTAAGTCCATGCCATCAAGAAGCACATAATATTCTCAGCAAACAAGTGTAAGATAGCACAAATCTGTAACAAAAATAAATGGAACCATCTGCTGTGAAATTTGGTAGCATTGTTGTCAACAAATTCCATCCAACTGGCATCTTTAAATGAACGGAGATCGAACTGGATTTGATGTCTGACCCTAGTGGTTTCAAGAGCAGGTCAAAAACTGGGCTTTCTCTTCTTTATCATCCAGATTTTTTTTCATTTTATTCCTTCTATTCCTAATTTCCTGAACAATTTATATTTTGGAACTGTTTTAAAGTTGTCAGCAATCTGACTTGCTGAATAATTTATTAGGGAAGTTGGGGCTGTGTTTTTGACTCCTACACGTTTGGTCGTGTAAGGTGGCCATTTTCTGTGCCATGCAAATAGAAGTTGGCATTCTCTGGACAACAACATGACATGGTTTGTAACAGTGTCATTCTTGAATGCTTTCATAAATCATCCTCACAATTTCTACAGATGTACCATGGAGATCATTCTAACTGGTTGTGTCATCATCATCTGGTTTGGAGTATGTAGGTGATATTAAACTTGATTCTGATTTGGATCTTATCCTTCCGTAGACAACCTTTTCAATACTGGAAGATGCTGACGGAACACAGGTCACACTGATCAAAAACATGAGTGAGGAGAAAGACAAAGATTATAAACATCAGCTTTATGTGTCAAATGTAGATGCAAACATACAGTGAAATGTGTTGTTTGTGTCAAACCAAATGAGCAAGGATGTGTTGGGCAAACACGAACGCGAGGAAATCTGCAGAAGCTGGAATTTCAAGCAACGCACATAAAAGTTGCTGGTGAACACAGCAGGCCAGGCAGCATCTCTAGGAAGTGGTACAGTCGACGTTTCAGGCCGAGACCCTTCTTCAGGACTAACTGAAAGAAGAGACTAACTGAAAGTAACTGTCTTTGTTGATCATGTGGAACAGTCTGTACTCCAAACCTATTCTGGTACTGCTCCCCAACTTTTCCTTCGGTACATTGGTGCTGCTTCCTGCACCCATGCTGAGCTCGTCAATTTCATCAACTTTACTTCAAACTTCCACCCAGCCCTCAAATTCACTTGGTCTACCTCGTACACTTCTCTCCCCTTTCTCGATCTCTCGGTCTCCATCCCTGGAGACAGACTGTCCACTGACATCTTCTACAAGCCCACTGACTCTCATAACTACCTCAACTATACCTCTTCCCACCCCGCCACATGCAAAAATGCCATTCCCTATTCCCAGTTCCTCTGTCTCCGCCGCATCTGCTCCCAGGGTGAGGCTTTCCGTTCCAGGACATCTCAAATGTCCTCTTTCTTTAAGGATCGTGGTTTCCCTTCTACCGTCATCAATGATGCCCTCACCCGCATCTCCTCCATTTCCCGCACTTCAGCCCTCACCCCATCCTCCTGCCACCTCAACAGGGACAGAGTTCCCCTTGTCCTCACCTACCACCCCACCAGCCTCCGGATCCAGCACATTATCCTCCGCAACTTCCGCCACCTTCAACAGGACCCCACCACTAAGCACATCTTTCCCTCTCCACCCCTCTCTGCTTTCCGCAGGGATCGGTCCCTCCGCGACTCCCTGATCCACACGTCCCTCCCCACGGATCTCCCACCCGGCACTTATCCCTGTAAGCATAAGTGCTACACCTGTCCCTACACCTGTCCCTACACCTCCTCTCTCACCACCATTTAGGGCCCCAAACAGTCCTTCCAGGTGAGGCAACACTTCACTTGTGTGTCTGTTGGGGTCATCTGTTGCATCCGGTGCTCCCGGTGCGGCCTCCTCTACATCGGTGAAACCCGACGCAGGTTGGGGGACCGCTTCATCGAGCACCTCCGCTCCGTCCACCACAACAGACAGGATCTCCCAGTAGCCACCCACTTCAGCTCTGCTTCCCACTCCCATTCAGATATGTCCATACATGGCCTCCTCTACTGCCATGATGAGGCTAAACTCAGGTTGGAGGAGCAACACCTCATATACCGTCTAGGTAGTCTCCAGCCCCGTGGTATGAACATAGAATTCTCCAACTTCCGGTAATTCCCTCCCCCTCCCTTCCCCTATCCCTATGTCACTCTGCCTCCTCCCCCAGCTGCCTATCACCTCCCTCATGGTTCTACCTCCTTCTACTGCCCATTGTGTTTTCCCCTATTCTTTCTTCACCTTTCCTGCCTATCCCCTCCCTGCTTCCCCTCCACCACCCCTTTATCTTTCCCCTTACTGGTTTTTCACCTGGAACCTACCAGCCTTCTCCTTCCCACCCTCCCCCCACCTTCTTTATAGGGCCTCTGCCCCTTCCCCCTACAGTCCTGACGAAGGGTTCTGGCCTGAAATGTTGACTCATCGTTTCCATGGATGCTGCCCGACCTGCTGAGTTCCTCCAGCATGTTGTGAGTGTTACGTTGCAGGCTCCTACCACTCTCTGTGTAATAAACTTGCCCCTCATTCTAATGTATCTGTCTCTACCACCACCCCAGGCAGCACATTGCATGCACCCACCACTCTTGGTGTAAAAAAATCCTGCCCCTCACAACTTCTTTGAAATTAACCCCTCCCACCTTAAATGCATGCCATCTGGTATTAGATATTTCAACCCTGGTAAAAAGATAGTCTGTCTACTCTGCCTATGCCTCTCATAATTATATAAACCTCAATCAGATCTCCCCTCAGCCTCCAGCACTCCAGAGAAAACAACCCAAGTTTGTCCAATCTCTCGTTATAGCTCATGCTCTCTAATCCAGGCAGCATCCTGGTGAACCTCTTCTGCACGCTCTCCAAAGCCCCAGCATCCTCCCTATAATGGGGTGACCAGAACCGTATTCAATACTCCTGTGATAGAATTACCTGACTCCTCTCACTCCCTCTGCACGGATGCGGCATTTGAAGGGATGCTCTTTCCCACTGTAGGATGACTCTGAAGCACTTGTGCCTTGGGCCTTGTTTGTAACAATCCAGGCATTGCTAAACGCCTGCCATTCCTGCATTCCCACTCTGGGAATGGAAAGGAATTCGGATGCAACTGCAGATGGGATGAGTTGATCTCTGAAAGCACCTTGATCCTCAGCTGTGTATGTGAAGATTCCAGCATGGATAAAGCAGTGGCCGATTGGCAGGAGGCAAAGAGTGGGAATAAAGGAAGTCTTTTCTTGTTTGCTGCCGGTGACTAGTGGTGTTCCACATGGGTCTGCATTGGGCCGATTCTTTTCATGTTATATGCCAATGATTTGGATGATGGAATTGATGGCTTTGCAAAGTTTGCAGACAATATGAAGATAGATGGAGGGGCAGGTAATTTTGAAGAAGTAAAGAAGTTACGGAAAGACTTAGATAGGTTAGGAGAATGGGCAAAGAAATGGCAGATGGAATACAGTGTCAGGAAATGCTTGGTCATGCACTTTGGCTGAAGAACCTGCAAATTAACCTTTAGGGAATCCTGCGCCAGGACCCGCAAGCCTCTTTGCACCTCAGATTAGAATCTAGTCTAATCTAGTGTAATCTAATATTTGTATTTTCTCTCATTTAGAAAACAGTCAACCCTTTAATTTCTTCTACCAAAGGCTCCATTTATTCCCACTCTTTGCCTCCTGTCAACCAGCTACTGCTCTATGGATGCTAGAATGACCTTGAGAAGATGATCAGTAACAGGGGCAGGAACGATGCAAGCTGTTGCAATACGGCTGAATTTGTAAATCACATGATACTTTTCCCAACACAGCCTTCTGGTTTAATGAAAGTTTAGTTTCCCTTCTCGCTATTAAAGTGGGAACAAGATTATATCTTTCAAACAATTACAGTGTCACAATCAAAGGAAACAGACGTTAAGTAGTGTGTCCAATCACATTACAGCTAATAACTACTCACCCTTTCCACTAAGTCTGAATGACTCAAATCCCTCTTTGTTCTTCTGATGGTCTGTGTCAAAATAGACTTCTTAAACTGACACCACATGTAGTTAGAGGTTCCCGTTTGAAAACCAGGCTTACCCCTCTGGGCATAAAGGGACATCCTTTCTAATTCACTAAATATAACAAGATCACCTGTGTTTTCCTTGTGCCTGAAAGTTTCGAATAATATCATCTGAAGGCTTACTGACTGCTATTAACTTCCTCACAATAGATATTGTGATTTTTTTTACATATGGGATAATCTTCAAAGTTATTTTCTGAAGTGAAACTCCCTGCTCTAAGTGAAGCTGCAACACTTCCCTCCTAACTCTACACCCCCATTCCCCCACACACAGGGTTAACTCTGTGTTCTAGTGGCCTGTAGAAGATCATGGAATTTGTGGATGGAAGGATTTCCAAACTTATTTTCTCCCTGCTCTAAATCAACTGGAATACTTCCCAGATAACCCCTCCTCCTCCCCCACACAAAAGGTTAACACTGGAAGTCACAGTGTTTTAGTGGCTTGTAGAAGATCACAGACTTGGCGCTTGGACTGACTGGGCTCCAACATCCCTTAAATGCCACACAGTGCAACTGGCCAGCCTTTCAGTATGTGGGCCAGTAATAACAGGTTGTTCAACAGAACAGATTTCAAAGCTCATTATTACAATTCAAACTCTCTCAGGACACAGTGAGCAGGTGTCTTAGTTATTGTCCATTTTGAAATAAATATAGCTGTTATCATTTGAAGGTGCTGCCAGGTTTTTGTATTCCAATGTTTTTGATGTGTCATCTGACTGTCTTTGTTCAGTTGCGCCATTGGTGCTGTTATAGAACGAACAGCCGTTCCACTAAAACAGTTCAAACCTCAACTGTGTCATTTCCACAATGACCAAACGATGGTGAAAAAATTGAAGCACAAGGCAGTGTTTTTGCATAATGTATAAGGAGAGTTTGATTGCTCTGGACCTGTAATTGCTGGAGTTTAGATGAATGAGGGGGGAATCTCATTGAAACCTATCGAATAGTGAAAGGCCTGGATAGAGTGGATATGGAGAGGATGTTTCCTATGGTCAGGGAATCAAGGACCAAAGGGCACAGCCTCAGAATAAAAGGACAGAGTTGAGAAGAAATTTCTTTAGCCAGAGCGTAGTCAATCTGTGGAATTTGTTGCCACAGGCAGCTGTGGGCGCCAAGTCATTGGGTATATTTAAGGTAGAGGATGATAGATTCTTGACTGGTCAGGGCATGAAGGGATACGAGGAGAAGGCAGGAGACTGGGGCTGAGAGGGAAATGGATCAGCCATGATGAAATGGCAGAGCAGATGCAATGGGCCAAATGGCCTAATTCTGCTCCAATATTCAGGAACAGCTTCTTCCCCTCTGCCATTCAATTTCTAAATGGACATTGAACCAATGAACACTACCTCACTACATTTTTATTTCTGTTTTTTAGTTATTTTAACTTAACTATTTAATAGACATTATGTTAATGTAACTCAGTTTTATTCTCTACATTTATTTATCAAGTATTGAACTGTACTGCTGCTGTAAAGTTAACAAATTTCATGACATATGCCGGTAATATTAAACCTGATTCTGATTCTGAAATCCTAAGATCCTATGGTCTTACCAGCAACTGGCTGATTACCAGAACGCGCACAGAATTTCCAGTGCTGTCAACACCATTGAGGCCGCCTGCTACCCTGATAAAAACCAAAATCAGACAAATTTATTAGGAGCGGAGAGGCTGCCAGTCCTGTGGGAAGTGGCATTTAAATATTTCCCCAAACAAGACAAAGAAGGGTGCCAAGGCTGGAAGCTAAAGCAAAAAAAAAAATCCGTTGGAGGAACACAGGTCGAGCAGCAGCTGAATGAGAAGATGCATTGTCACCGTTTCAGATTTGAAGCACCTTCAATAACCCCAAAAGACTGAGGTTGGTAAAATACTGATAGGCTTTTATTCGCTGTACAATACGACCTCCATGCTGAGTGTCTGCTCCCGGACTGAGGGGGAGGGGCAAGGCGAAACACCTTTATTCAGGAACTGTGGGAGGAGCCACGGGGGCAGTCAGCAGAGGGCCGTGTCCAGACAGTTAACCCAGTTACAACATATATATGGTTTACCACAAGATTGATGGCCTCTTTCCAAGTGGGCTGCATGGTAGCATAATGCTCTTACAGTGCCTGTGACTGGGGTTCAAACCCTGCTAATGTCTATAAGGAGTTTGTACATTTTCCCTGTGACTGTGTGGACGTTTACAAAGGCAGGTGCATAAAAAGGGCCCGAAGGATCATTGGGGACCTGAGTCGCCCCAACCACAAACTGTTCCAGCTGCTACCATCCAGGAAATGGTACCGCAGCATAAAAGCCAGGACCAACACGCTCTGGGACAGCTTCTTCCACCAGGCCATCAGACTGATTAATTCACATTGATACAATTGTATTTCTATGTTATACTGACTGCCCTGTTGTACATACTATTTACTATAAATTACTGTAAATTGCACATTGCACATTTAGACAGAAACATAGCGTAAAGATTTTTACTCCTCATGTGTAGAAACATAGAAACATAGAAACATAGAAAATAGGTGCAGGAGTAGGCCATTCGGCCCTTCGAGCCTGCACCGCCATTTATTATGATCATGGCTGATCATCCAACTCAGAACCCAGCCTTCCCTCCATACCCCCTGACCCCTGTAGCCACAAGGGCCATATCTAACTTCCTTTTAAACATAGCTAATGAACTGGCCTCAACAGTTTGCTGTGGCAGAGAATTCCACAGATTCACCACTCTCTGTGTGAAGAAGTTTTTCCTAATCTCGGTCCTAAAAGGCTTCCCCTCTATCCTCAAACTGTGACCCCTCGTTCTGGACCTCCCCAACATCGGGAACAATCTTCCCGCATCTAGCCTGTCCAATCCCTTTAGGATCTTATACGTTTCAATCAGATCCCCCCTCAATCTTCTAAATTCCAACGAGTACAAGCCCAGTTCATCCAGTCTGTAAGTAATAAAGTCAATTCAATTCAATTCCTCCGGATACTCTGGTTTCTCCCACAGTCAAAAGATGCACCGGTTAGCAGATTAATTGGTCACATGGGTATAATTGCACCGTGTGGGCTGGTTGGGCCAAAAGGCCTGTTAACCTGCTGTATCTTTAGATAAAATAAAAATAAATAACCAACTAAACTGAACACAACAAGCAACAAAACAACCACATTTCCTCCAACTCCAATGCCAGGACAAGCCTCTGGGCTCTGGGCCTCTGGGACTCTGGGACTCTGGGCCTCCAGGCCTCTGGGACTCTGGGTCTCTGGGCCTCTGGGCCTCCGGGCCGCTGGGCTTCTGGGCCTCCGGGCCTCCGGGCCGCTGGGCTTCTGGGCCTCTAGTCCTCTGGGACTTCATTCTCCAGGTTTCAGCCATTGGGCTTTGACTTCCCAATTCCCAATCAACCTTCAGGTTTTGATCTTTGATATCAACCCCCAGACTAGCGGATGATGGGATCCTGAACTGTAAGGTTGAAGCCACTGCCCACATCACTGGCCTGCAGTGGCAGAGCGGAGAGCTAGACTGCGGATGTACTTCATCACCCATTCACATCACTGGCCTTCCACTCCAGACATTGCATTTGATATTCTTGCAATACCCATCCTACTGGAGAAAGTCAGGGATTAACGGAAGTTTAATCAGAGTAGCCAATGGTGTAGTCATTTAGAAAGGTACCTGAAAAGGGCCAGTAACATCATGAAGGATCCCACACACCAATCTATGACTCAGAGAATCACACATGTTGCAGACTCACCCTTCAGCCTGGCCTGTGCTGACCTGAGCAAATCCCAATGCCTGCTGATTACCACAGGGCTTAATCCAGGATGTGAGGGTGCATTCCCTTCACTGGGTACTGTGTGACATTGTTTATCGTGCAGGGCTGATGTACGGACAGTCAGCCCCCCGGTTCGTGACAGATCGGGGTCAGGATCCAGTGGCACGGAGTGCAAGATGACTGAAGACCCTTCACTCCTACAGCCTTCCTTCACCTTCACTGTGTTGTGACGAGTCATCATCTTCCTCCACCTTCACTGTGTTGTGATGTGTCATCATCTTCCTCCACCTTCACTGTGTTGTGACGAGTCATCATCTTCCTCCACCTTCACTGTGTTGTGATGAGTCATCATCTTCCTCCACCTTCACTGTGTTGTGACGAGTCATCATCTTCATCCACCTTCACTGTGTTGTGACGAGTCATCATCTTCCTCCACCTTCACTGTGTTGTGATGAGTCATCATCTTCCTCCGCCTTCACTGTCTTGTGACGAGTCATCATCTTCCTCCGCCTTCACTGTGTTGTGACGAGTCATCATCTTCCCCCATCTTCACTGTCTTGTGACAAGTCATCTTCCTCCACCTTCACTGTCTTGTGACATGTCATCACCTTCCACCAGCTAACGGCTATGGATTTCCCTCCCAAAGGCAAGAGTGTTTCACTTTCTTCATAAAGAGACCACTAGTTGCCAGGACCACCAGACTCACAAACAATTACTTCCCCCAAGCTGCCAGGCTAATTAACTCTTCAAACTACATAAGAACATAAGAAATAGGAGCAGGAGTTGGCCATCCGGCCCATCGAGCCTGCCTCGCCATTCAATAAGATCATGGCTGATCTGTCCGTAAACTCAGCTCCATCTACCTGCCTTTTGCCCATAACCATTAATTCCCCTATTGTGTAAAAATCTATCTAACTGTTTCTTAAATATATTTAGTGAAGAAGCCTCAACTGCTTCCCTGGGCAGAGAATTCCACAGATTCACCACTCTCTGGGAAAAACAGTTTCTCCTCGTCTCCATCCTAACTCTTTTCCCCTTTCTCCCACCCCGCACTACCACTGCATACACGTCACCCAGTGTCACTTTATGTACATACAGTTAAATGTACATTATATTTTATAGGATTCCTTTTATATTTTTTATAAGACCTAAGACACAGGAGCAGAATTAGGCCATTCAGCCCATCGAGTCTGTTCCGCCATTCCGTTGTGGCTGATTTATTATCCCCCTCAACCCCTTTCTCCTGCCTTCTCCCTGCAGTTACTGACACCCTCATGTATCGATATTTATACCTATAGAGTCGTGGAGAACTGCAGCACAGAAGCAGGCCCTTCAGCCCATCTAGTCCAAGCCAAACTATTAATTTGCCTACTCCCATTGACCTGCACCCAGACCATACCCCTCCCATCCAAGTACCTATCCAAACTTCTCTTAGACGTTGAAATCAAAATTGCATCCACCAGTTCCAGACTCTCGCCACCCTCTGAGGGGAGAAATTCCCTTCGTGTTGTTTTCCTTTTTGTTTTCTATTGTGTTCTTTATGCTTATTGTGTTTGTTTATGATGCACAGATCCCGAGGAAGAATAATTTTGTTCTCCTTTATACTTGCATACTGGAGAATGACAAGAAACAAAGTTGACTGCTGAAATGGTAGAAAACTGTACCCAAACTTCTGAATCAATAGTTTCACAAAGTATTCACAAGCAATAATAAAGAAAAGCTGGAAATCAGAGTTAGCAAATTAATTTTGGGTCACAGTGAAAAGCCCACTCTGTCAGTCAAGGTTACACATACCGACAGTCTAGCCAGCTTTCCTCTGACACTGCTATCAGCACATTCCAAAGTCTGAAGCTCAAATCTTCTCCTTCCCTGCAGATACGGTTAGTCAGAGTCAGAGACTGAAACCAGAGGGTGTCCGCGGTACAACGTACACAAAACATTCACGCCTTCATTGAATGCTGGAGACACATTCAGTAGCCACTTTAGTCCACGTTCTGTGTACCTCCTTCTTAGGTACCTCCTGTATCTATTAAAGAGTGGAAGTTCAAGTTCAAAGTTCAAACTAAATTTATTTTCAAAGTACATAGATCTCACCATATACAGCCTTGAGTTTCATTTTTTTGCGCAGGTACTCAATAAATATATAATAGAGTAACAATCATAACAGAATCAATGAAAGACCACACCATCTTGGGTGCTTAAGCACAGTGCAAAAGACAACAAGCTCTGTAAATACAAAAAGAAAGAGATAATAATAATAATGAATACACAATAAATATCAAGAACATGAGATGACGAGTCTTTGAAAGTGAGTCCATATTTTGTGGGAACAGTTCAATGTTGGGACAAGTGAAGTTGAGTGACGTTATTCCCTCTGGTTCAAGAACCTGATGGTTGAAGGGTAATAATTGTTCCTGAACCTGGTGCTGTACCTTCCTGGTGGCAGCAGTCAGAAGAGAGCGTGGCCTGGATGGAGGGGCACTCTGATGATGGAGGCTGCTCTCCTGTGACAATGCTCGGTGTAGGTGTGCTCACTGGAGGGGGGAGGGGGGCTTTACATGTGATGGACTGACCTGCATCTACTACATTCTGCAGGATTTTCCATTCAGGGCCTTGGATGTTTCCGTACCAGGCTGTGATGCAGCCAGTCAATATACTCTCCACCTCACATCTATAGAAGTTTGTCAAGGTTTCAGATGCCATGCCAAATCTTTGCAAACCCCTAAGGAAGCAGAGGTCATATGTGAAAGCCGAAATTATGAATGGCATAGATAGGTTAAATGCAAGCAGGCCTTTTCCACTCAGGTTGGGTAAGATTAGAACTAAAAGTCATGGGTTAAGGGTGAAAGGGGAATTGTATAAGGGGTAATTTCTTCACTCAGAGGGCAGTGGAATAAACTGCCAGTAGAAGTGGTATACTAGTCACTCCATTGATTGGAATTGATCATGGACTGTTATAGAGGACTATGGTGCAGTGGCAAGTGTCCAGCGTTAGGCAGAACACCAGTTCAGCAAGGACTAGAGAGGCCAAAAGGCTTGTTTTCTGTGCTGTTGTGATCTATAACTCTATTATGATGACGACGATGATAGGTGTCCTTGGTCGTCTATTTGGTCCTGTGCTGCTGTTGTGAACAGTTCACTCTCACTCACATTACCATGACTGTCATTAAGGACCCCATCACCCAGGTCATACCCTCTTCTCACTGCTACCAGGAAGGAGGTACAGGAGCCTGAAGGCACACATTCAACGATTCAGGAAAACCTTCTTCCCCTGTACCATCCGATTTCTGAATGGACATTGAACCCATGAATGCTACCTCACTACTTTTGCTAAAATTGGTCATTTTTTTAACTTTATATAATTGGGATTAACATTATATGATTCAGATTCAGATTCAGATTCTGATCTTCACTGCGCATACCCAAGTGAAAGTAAATTAATATCCAACGTGTGGGCTGCCCCCAGCATATCTTTAGGTTGTGATAGTTGTTAGCACAAGCAATGCATTCTGCTGTTATTTATTTAGAAACACAGTGCAGAACAGGTCCTCTGGCCTTTTGACCCACACCACCCAGCAACCCAGCTATTTAATCCTGGCCTGAGTGAGCGAGCGAGGTCTCTATCAGTCAGGGTTGACCATGGCTGTTGTGTCCTTGCTGTCTAGATACACAAGTCTGGGCAGTACGATGCGGAGAGCGACCTGTTGCCATGTAGCAAGCTCCCCATCTCCATGCATCTGATGAACTCAAAGGAATGGCTGAGACCGATACAGATTCATACCAGCCGCGTCTCAGGAGTTGCCAGTCAGCATTGAACTCAACGTAGGACTGCCTTGGGGATTTCAGTTCCAGATTTTTCCCTCAGGGTTTACTTCTGAAGCTTCCCCCATGAGTGGGTGTAGCCACAAGGCAGCAAATGTTTGAGCTCAGAGCTTTCCCTCTCCTAGATGAGCTGCCAACCCCGGCTCTCCAGAAAACATTGCAGAACTGCCTCCCCGGCTGTTGGATCTCCCTGCAGATATCATCTGCCCAGTCCACCGGGGATGACCACATGCTGGGACAGGCATGTCCCTATCTCACCAGGGTATGAGGCCCACTGGTGACCCTCCCCTGTCAAAGCAGTGTACCAGGGTGTGGCCACTGTCACATACAGTTGCCTGGAGCCACAGATGGGGGCTGAGTGTCCAGTGAGAACCAAAGCTGAGTGAGCTGCCCCAGACCTGGACATGAAAAGCCCCTTCACCAGAGGTGACTCCCCTCCCTGGACACCTCACACACTGGTACTGTATTATGTGATATTAAATTGTATCACAGTTTAGTATCACATAATTTAGCAAACCTGCTGAAGCTACTGGAAAATAAAACAAATAAAATAAGTATCCAATATTTTACACTGATCTTTCTAAATATTTTAGCCCAAGCTCATTCCTTACTTGATTTATTTATCATTCGGCTAGGCCCTTGGAATTTAAAGTACAGAGATTAGGTTTCTTGCCGGTAAAATCTGCCAGCCACTTTATCTGTTATATCAGCACTGCGATACTCTGGTCATTTTCATTACTGTATAATGTAATACAATACTTGCATTATATTCTTCATGAAAAGCTGTTTCTGCAGCATCTTGTCATCATTTCATGAATGCCTCTTTGAAGCCGTTTCAAGTTCTGGACTCAGTGCATAACAGCAGAGTTTCAATTGCAGAACGGCGTATTATTTACCGAGATGGGGTTAATTGGTGAATAAAAGAATGGTTCCTTTCAGTTGACCATTGTACTCTTTCACTTGCATTTGATACGGACGACAGGAGAGGCTGTGATAAATATCTAACGTTCTAATCAGAAGGAGTCCAGTCGCAGTCAAAATCCTGAGCCTAGTCCAGAATTAGGAAGTGCAGCAACTTGTGTTACTGTGCAGAATGAAAACCACCTTCTGATTGTCGCTTACATTCACAATTGTATGAGTAAAACACCTGTCAAGGAGTTACCGAGACTTCAGTATGAAATCTTTAGAAAGAAAATGTTTTCCTTTCCTTTTATTGTTACTAAACAGAAATAGTGTTTCAGGAAAATATGCAGACACATTGGAAGAATCAGGTTTAATATCACCGGCACGTGTGGTGAAATTTGTTGTTTTGCAGCAGCACATTACAATGCATAGGAATGAAAAAACAGACCATTTCTGTGCAATAACTCTATGTTTAAATGGTTCGGCATGGGCTGGATGGGCCAAAGAGCCTGTCTCTGTGCTCTATGACTCTCTTCAATCAATAGGCATCTGTTAGTCTCGTGAGACCATGGATTTGCGCCTTGGAAGGTTTCCAGGGCACAGGCCTGGGCAAGGTTGTATGGAAGACCGGCAGTTGCCCATGCTGCAAGTCTCCCCTCTTCCCGCCACCGATGTTGTCCAAGGGAAGGGCACAGGGCCCATACAGCTTGGCACCGGTGTCGTCACAGAGCGATGTGTGATTAAGTGCCTTGCTCAAGGACACAACACACTGCCTCAGCTGAAGCTCGAACTAGTGACCTTCAGATCACTAGACGAATGCCTTAACCACTTGGCCACGCGTCAACACGACTCTATAACAAACTACAATAAGAAATATATATTTAAAAATTAAGTTAAATAAGTGATGCTAAAAGAGAAAAAAGAAGAAATGAGTTAGTGTTCATGAGTTCAATGTCCATTCAATGATGGCAGAGGGGAAGAAGCTGTTCCTGAAATGTTGAGTGTGTGTGCCGTCAGACTCCTGTACCTCCTTGATGATAGCAATGAGGGGATATCGACAGGGTAAATGCAAGCAGCCTTTTCCCACTAAGGTGAGAACTAGAATTCATGGGTTCAGGGTGAAAGGTGAAGTGTTTAAGGGGAACATGAGGAGGAACGTCTGTACTCAGAGGGTGGTGAAAGTGTGGAACGAGCTGCCAGTGCAGGTGGTGGATGCAGATTCAACCGCAATGTTGAAGAGAGGTTTGGTAGGAGGGTTATGGAGGTCGATGGTCTGAGTGCAGGTCAATGGGACTAGGCAGAAAAATAGATCAACACAGAGCAGATGGGCCAAAGAGCCTGTTTCAAAATCTAAATAAATTTAGTATTAAAGTACATATGTTTCTATATGCTACCCAGAAATTCCATTTCTTTCAGGCATTTTCAGGAAAATAAAGATATACAAGAAAATACAATACATGATTTTAACTTTCTATGTAGTGACCGAGATTCCCATGCTGTAAAAGGATGAGGTGGAATAGAGTTTGTTAAATGTGCTGAGGAGAGTTCCTTTTATTAGCACCTAGAAGTCCCAACAAGAGAGAGTGTGATACTTGATCTGCTATTAGGGAATGAGACAGGACAGGTGACAGAAGTTTGTGTGTCTAGTGTACCTTGTGTTTTTTTGCATCCAGTGATCACAATATCATTAGTTCCAAAGTAAATATGCAAAGAAATAGGTCTGGTCTGTGGGTTGAGATTCTAAATTGGAGAAAGGCCGATTTTTACACTATGAGGAAGGATCTGGCAAGTGTGGTTTGGGACAGGCTGTTTTCTGGCAAAGGTGTACTTGATGATTGGGAGGCCTTCAAAAGTGAAATTTTGAGAGCATAAAGCTTGGATGTGCCTGTCAAAATAAAAGGTAAAGATAACAGATTTAGGGAACCTTGGTTTTCAAGAGATGTAGAGGCCCTGGATAAGAAAAAGAAGGAGGTGCAAGTCAGGTAGGAACAATGAGGTGCTTATGGAGTATAAGAAATGCAGGAGAACACTTAAGGAAGAAATCAGGAAGGCTAAAAGAAGACATGAAGTTGCTCTAGCAGACAAGGTGAAGGAGAATCCTAAGGGATTCTACAGATATGCTAAGAGCAAAAGGACTGCAAGGGACAAAACTGGTCCTCTGGAAGATCAGATTGTTAATCCATGCGTGGAGACAGACGAGATGGCAGAGATCTTAAATGATTTCTTGCATTTGAATTTACTCAGGAGATGGACACAGAGTATAGAAGTGAGGCAAAGCAGCATCAACTTCATGGACCCTGTACAGATTACAGAAGGGGAGGTGTTTGCTGAGAAGGCAAATTAAGGTGGGTAAATCCCCAGGGCCTGACAATGAATTCCCTTGGACCCTGTAGGAGGCAAGTCATAGAAGCATAGAGTCATTGAAATGTACAGCACAGAAACAGGCCCTTCAGCCCATCTAGTCCATGCTGAAACCATTTAAACTGCCTATACCAGTTGACCTGCACCGAGACCATAACCCTCCAGACCCCTACTATTCATGTACCTGTACAAACTTGCATGTGTAACTTGTGCTGACAGCTCGTTTCACACTCTCACAACCCTGGAATTGCAGAAACTGCAGGGTCCCTAGCAGAAATATTTAAGTCACAATTGCAGGACTCTACAGAGAGTGGATGTGAACTTCCCATTATTCAGGACATTTACAGAGACAGGTGTGAAAAAAGGGCCCAAAGGATCATTGGGGACCCAAGTCACCCCAACTACAAACTGTTCCAGCTGCTACCATCCGGGAAGTGGTACCACAGCATAAAAGTCAGGACCAACAGGCTCCGGGACAGCTTCTTCCACCAGGCCATCAGACGGATTAACTCACGTTGATACAATTGCTACATTGACTGTCCTGTTATACATACTATTTATTACAAATTACTATAAATTGCACATTGCACACTTAGACAGACGTAACATAAAGAATTTTACTCCTCATGTACTTGAAGGATGTAAGAAATAAAGTCAAATTGATTCAATTCATCCTTAGTGAGAGGTGAGGTACCGGAGGATTGGAGGATTGCAAATGTTGTTCCGCTCTTTAAGAAAGGCTCTAAGAGTAACCAGGAAATGATAGGTTGCTCAGCCTGACATTAGTTGTGGCAAAGTTATTGGAAGGTATTCTAAGGGACCAGATATATGAGTATTTGGATATAGAGGTATTGATCAGGGATAGTCAGCATGGTGTTGTGCGTGGTACGCCCTGTCTAACCAATCTCATGGAGTTTTTTGAGGAAGTTATCAGGAAAGTTGATGAAGACAAGGCTGTGGATGTTGTCTGCCTGGACTTCAAGAAGGAACTTGACAAGGTCCCACATGGGAGGCTGGTCAAGAAGGTTCAATTGTTCAGCATTCAAGATGAGGTCATAAACTGGATTAAACATTGGCTTTGTGGGAGAAGTCAGAGACTGGTAATAGACGGTTGCCTCTCTGAGTGGATGCCTGTGACTAGTAGTGTGCCTCAGGGATCAAGGCTGGGTCCATTGTTGTTTGTAATCTATATCAACATTCTGGATGAAATTGTGCTTAAATGGATCAGCAAATTTGTGGACGACACCTAGATTGGGGATGTAGTGGACAGCAAGGACGACTATCCATACCCCTACCGTATATATACCTGTCCAAACACCTCCTTTAAAGCTGAAATTGAGTTCACATGCACCCTGGCAGCTCATTCCACACTCTCACCACCCTCTGAGTGAAGAGGTTTCCCCTCATGTTCCCATTAAAAGTTTTACCTTTCACATGCAAATAATAATAATAAATAAATAGTAAATAATTAATAATTAATCAGAATCAGGTTTATTATCACCGGCATGTGTCATGAAATTTGTTAACAGCAGCAGTTCAATGCAATATGTAATGTAGAAGAAGAAAAAATAATAAATAAATTACAGTATACATATAATGAATAGTTAGAAAATCATGCAAAAACAGAAATCATATATGTTTAAAAAGTGAGGTACTGTTCAAAGCTTCAATGTCCATTTAGGAATCGGATGGCAGAGGGGAAGAAGCTGTTCCTGAATCGCTGAGTGTGTGCCTTCAGGCTTCTGTACCTCCTCCCTGATGGTAACAATGAGAAAAGGGCATTCCCTGGGTGCTGGAGGTCATTAATAATGGACGCTGCCTTTCTGAGACACCACTCGATGAAGATGTCCTGGGTACTTTGTAGGCTAGTGCCGAAGATGGAGTTGATTAGATTTACAACCTTCTGCAGCTTCTTTTGGTCCTGTGCAGTAGCCCCTCCATACCAGACAGTGGTGCAGACTGTCAGAATGCTCCCCACAGTACAACTATAGAAGTTTTTGAGTATATTTGTTGACATACCAAATCTCTTCAAACTCCTAATAAAGTATAGCTGCTGTCTTGCCTTCTTTATGACTACATCGATATGTTGGGACCAGGTTAGATCCTCAGAGATCTTGACACCCAGGAACTTGAAGCTGCTCACTCTCTCCACTTCTGATCCCTCTATGAGGATTGGTATGTGTTCCTTCATCTTACCCTTCCTGAAGTCCACAATCAGCTCTTTTGTCTTACTGACGTTGTGCAAGGTTGTTGCTGTGACACCACTCCACTAGTTGGTATATCTCACTTCTGTACACCCTCTCGTCTTCATCTCCCTGAGCTGGGCCAGTTTTGATCGTCAGCGAGGAGGAGATGTTATCGCTAATCTGCAGATTATTATTTTTGAGAATAAATAATTATTTTTGAGAATGAGTTGTCAAGTTATTGAAAGTGAGCGTGTAGGTTGTGGAATCAGTTTAGTGTGGAGCTGAGTGACGTTATCCACACTGGTTCAGGGGGCTGGTGATTGAGGGGTAATAACTGTTCCTGAACCGGGAGTGGGAGGAGAGCATGAGCTGGGTGGTGTGGGTGTGGGTCTCTGATGATGGATGTTGATTCCTTGAGGCAGTACTCCGTGTAGGTCTCTGTGCTGTAATGCTCTACATATGATTCTATGACTGTCCGTGTTCCGGAGGGAGGGAGGGACGGGGTTTGTTTTGCTGTTGTTGTTTTGTTGCTTGTTGTGTTTTGTGTTCTGCTGAGCGTTGCGGGAATGATATGGTGGCACCGGAAAGCGTGATGACACTTGTGGGCTGCCCCCTGCACATCCTCCTGTTGGTTGTGAAAGCATTTCAATGTATGTTTCAAAGTACATGTGATAAACAAATTAATCTGCATCTGAATCTAGCTTGTACACAACTGAGCTGCTTGTACAGCATTTGACACAAACCGGACACCATGTTGACCCATAGTTAGCCAATTCCATTAGTAATCAAATGGCCAACCAAACTAATAACTTCTGCCTGCACAATGTCCATGTCTTTCCCTTTTCCTCACACCCAAGTGCCTATCTAACAATCTCTTGAAAGTCCCTAATGTATCTGCCTCGACCACCAGCTCAGACAGCGTATTCCAGGCACCCTCCACTCTCCGTGTAAAAGACTTGCCCTTCACATCTCTTTTAAAATTACCCCCTCTCATCTTAAACGGATGCCCTCTGGTATTAGACATTTCAACCCTAGGAAAAAGATACTGTCCATCTACTCTATCTATATCTGTCATAATTTCATAAAACTCTATCAGATCTACCATCAGCCTCCTGCCTTCAGAGGAACAACCCAAGTTTGTCAGAGCATGTTGCTCCTTATTACAGACACAGCACTAATGCTCACAGAGACAATTCCATCAAATTAAATGTTCACTGATTGCTAGCCCTCCCCACCAATTCCCCTCCCATTCTCATGTTCTCTACCTACTAAGACATGAAGCACTTGGAGTCATAGAGGACTACAGCAGAGAAACAGGCCATTCAGCCCACTTAGCTGGTACCAAACTATTATTCAGCCCAGTCCCATTGACCTGCATTGGGACCAAAGCCCCTATGTAAGACCATAAGACTGTAAGACACAAAATAATCTGCAGATGCTGGGGTCAAAGCAACACTCACGACACGCTGGAGGAACTCAGCAGGTCGGGCAGCATCCGTGGAAAAGATCGGTCAACGTTTCGGGCCGGAACCACTGTAAGATATAGGAGCAGAATTAGGACATTTGGCCCATCGAGCCTGCTCCACCTTTTCATCATGGCTGATCCAATTTTCCTCTCAGCCTCAGTCTCCTGCCCTCTCCATGTATCCCTTCATGCCTTGACAAATCAAAAATCTTTCAACCTCTGCCTTAAATAAACATAAAGACTTGGCTTCCACAGCTGCCTGTGGCAAAGTATTCCACAGATTCACCACTCTCCAGCTAAATTCTTCCTCATCTCTGTTCCAAAAGAATGACTTTGTGGCAAAGCTTGCGGATGATACAAAGATAGGTGGAGGGGGAGGTAGTGTGGAGGAAGCAATGAGATTGCAGCAGGGTTTAGACAAATTGGAAGAATGGCCAAAGAAGTGGCAGATGGAATACTGTGCTGGGAAATGTATGATAATGCATTCCTGTGAAAGAAACTATTATCTAAATGAGGACAAGATTCAAACATCAGAGGTGCAGAGGGACTTGGGAGTCCTCATGCAAGACACCCAGATGTTAATTTACAGGTTGAGTCTGTGGTAAAGAAGGCAAATGCAGTGTTGGCATTTTTTTCAAGCAGAATAGAATATAAAAGAATGGAGATAATGCTGAGGCTTTATAAGACACCAGTTAGGCCGTACTTGGAGTATTGTCAACAGTTTTGGGCCCCATATCTCAGAAAGGATGTGTTGTCATTAGAGAGAGCCCAAAGGAGGTTCACGAGGATGATTCTGGGAATGAAGGCAGCTTTGGGCCTGACCTCACTGGAATTTAGAATAATGCGGAGGGATCTCATTGAACCTACTGAATGTTGAAAGGAATAGACGGGGTGAATCTGGAGATGATGTTTCCTATGGTGGGGGCATCCAGAACTAGAGGGTGCAGCTCTCTAATCAATTACGGTTCACTGCACAGCACCCAGTCCAGAATAGCTGATCCCCCAGTGGACTCCACCGCAAGTTGCTCTAAAACACCATCTCGTATATACTCTCAAATTTTCCCCTTTTGGAATCCAGCACCAACCTGATTTTCCCAATCTACCTCCATATTGAACTCCCCCATGGCCAGTGTAACATTGTTCTTTTGGCATGTGTTTTCTCTCTCCCTTTGTAGTTTGTAGACCACGTCCTTATTTCTGTTTGGGGGTCTGTATACAACTCCATCAAAGTCTTTTTACTTTTGCAGTTAATCAGCTCTATCCACAACGATTCAACACCTTCCACCTCTTTGTCACTTCTTTCTCATGATTTGATTTCATTTTTTACCAACAGAGTAATGCTGTCTCTCTGCCTTCCTGAGTAGCCTTTGTGATACAGTGAGTATCCTTACACTTTAAGCTCCCAGCTATAATCTTTTAGCCATGATTCAGTGATGCCTAAAATATTATACCTGCCAATCTGCAACTCAGCTGCAAGTTCATCTACCTTATTTTGTATTCTGCGCATATTCAAATACAACACCTTCAGTCCTTTCGATTTTGTCTCACTATGCTCAACCTTTTGATTCCTAACTTTGTCTGATTCTTACCAACATCTGTCTCCACAACCTCTCCACTAACTGTTCTGGCCCTCTGGTTCCCATCTCCCTGTAACTCTAGTTTAAATCCCACCGGGCAGCATTAACAAACCTTCCCACTAGGATATTAGTCCTCCTCCAGTTCAGGTACAAACCTTCCCCTCTGTACAGATCCCACCTTCCTTAGAAGAGACCCCAGTGATCCAAAAATCTTACGGGCTTCCTCCCACACCAACTCATTAGCCACATGTCAAACTGTATAATCTGTTTGGATTGACGGGAGGTCCCTGGGTGCTTTTAGCAGAGTTTCAACACGTGCAGCAGGGAAGAGGGAAAAGCTCTCAGAACAAGAGGACATGAGTTGAGAGTTAAAGGGCAAAAGTTTAGGGGTAACATGAGGGGGAACTTCTTTACTCAGAGAGTGGTAGCTGTGTGGAACGAGCTTCCAGCAGAAGTGGTTGAGGCAGGTTTGATGTTGTCGTTTAAAGTTAAATTGGATAGATATATGGACAGGAAAGGAATGGAGGGTTATGGGCTGAGTGCAGGTCGGTGGGACTAGGTGAGAGTAAGAGTTTGGCTCAGACTAGAAAGGCCGAGATGGCCTGTTTCCATGCTGTAATTGTTATATGGTTATATGGTTATAATCTTCATAATTCGAGCCTCACTAGCACATGGCATGTGTAGCAATCCTGAGATCACAACCCTGGAGGTCCTGCCCTTTAATTTAGCACCTGATTCCCTGAACTCCCTCTGCAGAACCTTGTCACTGGTCCTACCCATGTCATTGGTACCTACATGGACGATGACTTCTGGCTGTTCACCCTCCCACTGAAGAATGCTGAGGACTCGGTCTGAGATATACCGGACCCTGGAACCCTGGAGGACAACATACCATTGTTCTTCCCCACAGAACCTGCTGTCCATTCCCCTAACTAACGAATCCCCTATCACCACAGTGTGCCTCTTCTTCCTCCTTCCCACAGAGGCAGACTCAGTGCCAGAGATCTGACCGCTGTGACTTTCCTCTGTTAGGTCATTCCCCTGACAGTATCCAAACCTGTTGTTGAGGGGGATGGCCACAGGGGTACTCTGCACTCACTCCTTAACCGCTTTCCTCTTCCGGTCTGTCACCCAGTCTCCTGTGTCCTGCACCTTGGGTGTAACTACCTCTCTGTATGCCCTGTATATCAGCCCCTCAGCCTCCTGAATGATCTGGAGTTCAATCAGTTCCAGCTCCAACTCCATAACCCACACCAGTACTTCTATATTATCACAGTGCTGGCCAAATTTGACACCTTGGCCCATAATCATTTACTTCTGGAGACACACAAGACTGCAGATGCTGGAATTTAAATACTAAAGACTAGCTTTATTTGTCACACGTACATCGAAGCATACAGTGAAACTCCTTGTCAGTGTCAATGCCCAGCACAATTCGAGTGTGTGCTGAGAGCGACCCGCAAGTGTCGCCAGGCTCCCTGAGTCACATCGCAGGCCCAGAACTTACTATCCCCAACCCGTACATCTTTGGTCCGTGGGAGGAGGTAGGAGAGGTCCCTAAAAAGTACTGAACTTCAGTATTAAGCAGTGAGATGTACCTTAATGATCGCAAGGACAGCATAAAACAGGTTGATACACTTGAACATGTCGACGCTAAGAAAACGGATGAGCTAGAACTTTTGAAAAAACACTCCAGGGGCCAGGTGGGATACAACCCAGTTTACTATGGGAAGTGAGGGAAGACAATGGTGCACCTCTTGGCGATGATATTTGCTGCTTCACTAGCCTCAGGAGTAGTTCCAGATGATTGGCGGATGGCAAATGTTGTTCTTGTGTTCAAGAAAGAAAGTAAGGATACTCTTGGGAATTATAGACCAGTGAGTCTACTTTCAGTGGAGGGCAAATTATTGCCGAGGATTCTTAAAGTGTTTACAGGATTTAAGGATTTAGAACATTCTTACAGGATTTATGAGCATTTGGAGAAGCACAGACTGATTAGGGATAGTCAGCATGGCCTTGTGAGCAGCAGTTTGTGCCTCTGTAGGCTGATGTGACAAAGCACATTGATAAAAGTAGAGCAGAGGATGTGGTGTATGCGGATTGTAGAATTTCAGTTCTGATGAAGGGTCTCGGTTGAAACGTCGACCGTTTACTCTGTTCCATAGATGCTGCCTAGCCTGTTGAGCTCTTCCAGCATTCTGTGTGTGTTTCTCTGGATTTTAGTAAGACATTTGACAAGATTTCCCATGGTAGGCTCATTCAAAGTTCAAAGTTCAAAGTATATTCATTGTCAAGTACAGTTGATTCTGGTTAATTAGGACACGTCAGGACTAGTAGATTTTGGTCCAATTAAGCAGCTGCCCCAATTAGCTGAAATTTCATGGAAATAGTTAAAAAGGTATAAAAAAAGACAAACTTCTGTTTAACTGAGTAACAAATTAAGTATTTAAACCATGAGACCATAAGATATAGGAGCAGAATTAGGCCATTCGGCCCATCGAGTCTGCTCTGCCATTCAATCATGGGCTGATCCAATTCTTCCAGTCATCCCCACTCCCCTACCTTCTCCCCATACCCTTTGATGCCCTGGCTAATCAAGAATCTATCTATCTCTGCCTTAAATGCACCCAATGACTTGGCCTCCACAGCCACTCATGGGAACAAATTCCACAGATTTACTACCCTCTGACTAAAGTAATTTCTCCGCATCTCAGTTCTAAATGGACATCCTTTAATCCTGAAGTCATGCCGTCTTGTCCTAGAATCCCCTACCATAGGAAATAACTTTGCCATATCTAATTTGTTCAGGCCTTTTAACATTCAGAATGTTTCTATGAAATCCCCCCTCATTCTCCTGAACTCCAGGGAAAACAGCCCAAGAGCTGCCAGACATTCCCTATACAATAACCCTTTCATTCCTGGAATCATTCTCGTGAATCTTCTCTGAACCCTCTCCAATGTCAGTATATCCTTTCTAAAATAAGGAGCCCAAAACTGCACACAATACTCTAAACGTGGCCTCACAAGAGCCTTATAGAGTCTCAACATCACAGCCCTGCTCTTATAGAAACATAGAAACATAGAAAATAGGTGCAGGAGTAGGCCATTCGGCCCTTCGAGCCTGCACCGCCATTTATTATGATCATGGCTGATCATCCAACTCAGAACCCAGCCTTCCCTCCATACCCCCTGACCCCTGTAGCCACAAGGGCCATATCTAACTTCCTTTTAAACATAGCTAATGAACTGGCCTCAACAGTTTGCTGTGGCAGAGAATTCCACAGATTCACCACTCTCTGTGTGAAGAAGTTTTTCCTAATCTCGGTCCTAAAAGGCTTCCCCTCTATCCTCAAACTGTGACCCCTCGTTCTGGACCTCCCCAACATCGGGAACAATCTTCCCGCATCTAGCCTGTCCAATCCCTTTAGGATCTTATACGTTTCAATCAGATCCCCCCTTAATCTTCTAAATTCCAACGAGTACAAGCCCAGTTCATCCAGTCTTTCTTCATATGAAAGACCTGCCATCCCAGGAATCAATCTGGTGAACCTTCTTTGTACTCCCTCTATGGCAAAGATGTCTTTCCTCAGATTAGGGGACCAAAACTGCACACAATACTCCAGGTGTGGTCTCACCAAGGCCTTGTACAACTGCAGTAGTACCTCCCTGCTCCTGTACTCGAATCCTCTCGCAATAAATGCCAGCATACCGTTCGCCTTTTTCACCGCCTGCTGTACCTGCATGCCCACTTTCAATGACTGGTGTATAATGACACCCAGGTCTCGTTGCACCTCCCCTTTTCCTAATCGGCCACCATTCAGATAATAATCTGTTTTCCTATTTTTGCCACCAAAGTGGATAACTTCACATTTATCCACATTAAATTGCATCTGCCATGAGTTTGCCCACTCACCCAACCTATCCAAGTCACCCAGCATCCTCTTAGCATCCTCCTCACTGCTAACACTGCCACCCAGCTTTGTGTCATCCGCAAACTTGGAGATGCTGCATTTAATTCCCTCATCCAAGTCATTAATATATATTGTAAACAACTGGGGTCCCAGCACTGAGCCTTGCGGTACCCCACTAGTCACCGCCTGCCATTCTGAAAAGGTCCCGTTTATTCCCACTCTTTGCTTCCTGTCTGCTAACCAATTCTCCACCCACACCAATACCTTACCCCCAATACCGTGTGCTTTAAGTTTGCACACTAATCTCCTGTGTGGGACCTTGTCAAAAGCCTTTTGAAAATCCAAATATACCACATCCACTGGTTCTCCCCTATCCACTCTACTAGTTACATCCTCAAAAAATTCTATGAGATTCGTCAGACATGATTTTCCTTTCACAAATCCATGCTGACTTTGTCCGATCATTTCACCGCTTTCCAAATGTGCTGTTATCACATCTTTGATAACTGACTCCAGCAGTTTCCCCACCACCGACGTTAGGCTAACCGGCCTATAATTCCCCGGTTTCTCTCTCCCTCCTTTTTTAAAAAGTGGGGTTACATTAGCCACCCTCCAATCCTCAGGAACTAGTCCAGAATCTAACGAGTTTTGAAAAATTATCACTAATGCGTCCACTATTTCTTGGGCCACTTCCTTAAGCACTCTGGGATGCAGACCATCTGGCCCTGGGGATTTATCTGCCTTCAATCCCTTCAATTTACCTAACACCACTTCCCTACTAACATGTATTTCGCTCAGTTCCTCCATCTCACTGGACCCTCTGTCCCTTACTATTTCTGGAAGATTATTTATGTCCTCCTTAGTGAAGACAGAACCAAAGTAATTATTCAATTGGTCTGCCATGTCCTTGCTCCCCATAATCAATTCACCTGTTTCTGTTTGCAGGGGACCTACATTTGTCTTTATCAGTCTTTTCCTTTTTACATATCTATAAAAGCTTTTACAGTCCGTTTTTATGGTCTCTGCCAGTTTTCTCTCATAATCTTTTTTCCCCTTCCTAATTAAGCCCTTTGTCCTCCTCTGCTGAACTCTGAATTTCTCCCAGTCCTCAGGTGAGCCACTTTCTCTGGCTAATTTGTATGCTACTTCTTTGGAATTGATACTATCCCTAATTTCTCTTGTCAGCCACGGGTGCACTACCTTCCTTGATTTATTCTTTTGCCAAACTGGGATGAACAATTGTTGTAGTTCATCCATGCAACCTTTAAATGCCTGCCATTGCATATCCACCGTCAATCCTTGAAGTGTCATTTGCCAGTCTATCTTAGCTAATTCACGTCTCATACCTTCAAAGTTACCCCTCTTTAAGTTCAGAACCTTTGTTTCTGAATTAACTACGTCACTCTCCATGTTATATTCTATTCCTCTGGAAATGAATGACAACATTGCAATCACCTTATTCACCACCATCTCAACCCGGAGGTTAAACTTTAGGGTATCCTGCACAAGGATTTCCAAGTCCCTTTGCATCTCTGCATTTTGAATTATCTCTCCATCTAAATAATAGTCTGCCCGTTTATTTCTTCCACCAAAGTGCATGACGATACACTTTCCAAAATTGTATTTCATTTGCCACTTCTTTGCCCATTCCCCTAAACTATCGAATTCTCTCTGCGGGCTCTCTGTTTCCTCAGCACTACCCACTCCTCCACCTATCTTTGTATCATCGGCAAATTTAGCCACAAATCCATTAATACCGTTGTCCAAATCATTGACATACATCGTAAAAAGCAGCTGTCCCAACACCGACCCATGTGGAACTCCACTGCTAACCGGCAACCAGCCAGAATAGGATCCCTTTATTCCCACTCTCTGCTTTGTGCCAATCAGCCAATGCTCCACCCATGCTAGAATCTCCCCTGTAATTCCATGGGCTCTTATCTTGCTAAACATCCTCATGTGTGGCACATTGTCAAAGGCCTTCTGAAAATTCAAGTACACCACGTCTACTTCATCTCCTTTGTCTACCCTGCTTCTAATTTCCTCAAAAATTTGCAGTAGGTTAGTCAGGCAGGATTTCCCTTTCAGGAAACCATGCTGGCTTTGGCCTATCTTGTCATGTGCTCCAGGTATTCCATAATCTTATCCCTAACAATCGATTCCAACAACTTCCCAACCACTGATGTCAGGCTTACAGGTCTGTAGTTTCCTTCTGCCTCCTCCCACCCTCCTTAAATAGTGGAGTAACACTTGCAATTTTCCACTCATCTGGTACAATGCCAGAATCTATCAATTCTTGAAAGATCACTGCTAATACCTTCGCAATCTCTCCAGCTATTTCCTTCAGAACCCGAGGGTGCATTCCATCAGGTCCAGGAGACTTATCCAACCTCAGACCATTAAGCTTCCCGAGCACCTTCTCAGTCGTAATTTTCATTGCACATACTTCACTTCCCTGACACTCTTGAATTCCATCTGTACCTTCTTAACTTTCCACTAATTGTTGCTCTATAATTTGCCTTCTCTTTGGCTTTTATGTTGGCTTTGACTTTTCTTGTTCTTTTCTTTCTTTTCAAATCTTTTTATTATTATTATATTATTCAAAAATAACACGAGTGCAACACTTACAATGTCTCAAGGAAAAAAAAACATTATTTTAAAGATTGAAAAATTTTGGTGATAATAAAAAAAAACCCTACTAAGCAGAAAAAGTGGGGGAAGAAAACCCCATTAGGTGTTCAACCCCGGAGCCATGCGTCACACAAAAAGCTTCTAAAAATAAACATCAAACCGCCAGCAAGAAAAAAAATATACCAAAAATTTACAATTAGATCATGGAGAAAATCTATCAATTAACTCAAATGATAATAACGAGCAAATGAACCCCATCTTTTCTCAAAATCAAATAAAGGTTCAAAGGTTCGATCTGTAATTTTCTCCACACTAAGACATAGAGAACCATTGTAACAAAATGGGAGCCAACGTATCCTTCCACTTCAGCAAAATGGCCCTCCTAGCTATCAATGTAACAAATGCAATAACATGTTGGTCAGACACAGAAATACCATAAATATTTTGAGGAATTATTCCAAAAAGCACAATTAATTTGTTAGGTTGTAAATTCATTTTAAGTGCTTTAGAAATTGTCAAAAAAACTAACTTCCAGTACTGTTCTAGTATAGAACAAGACCAAAACATATGTGTCAATATAGTTGTCTCAGTTTTACATCTATCACAATAACTATCAACATTAGGAAGTATTTTAGACAGTCTCTCCTTCATCAAATGGTAATGATGTACAATTTTAAATTGAATCAGTGAATGACTAGCACAGATCAAAAAAGTTAACAAGCTTCAGAATCCGCGTCCAATCCTCTGTCATAAAAGTCAAGTTAAGTTCCTTTTCCCAATCTTGTTTAATCTTAAATAAAGGACACTTATCCCATTGTAATAGTAAATTATAAATTCTTCCAATAGAACCCTTCGTTGAAGGGTTCATACTCATAATAGTATCTAACAGGTCAGCCCCCAATATGCAAGGAAAATTACTTAAATAAGTAAGAAATTATTGTAAAAAGTGTGAGTAGGAAAGAGAATATTTATCAACTAATTGTTCAAAAGACATCAGTCTATCTTCTTTAAATAAATTCAAAAAAAGAATTAATACCTTTATTTTTCCAAAGTAAAAAAATTGGATCACTCAAAGAAGGCTTAAAGAAGTAATTTTGATAAATTAAACTACCATGTTAAAATTTTTTAAGATTAAAAAAATTGTGGAACTGGAGCCAAATTTGTAAAGGATACTTAATCACAGGGTATAGGTTTAAATTAGCAACTTTAGCTAATTGTATAGGTAAAGCAACTCCTAATAACGAGGTTAAATAAAACTTTTTACAGCTTTCTATTCCAGGTCTACCCAAATTGGCCGATTGTTCTTATCAATGCAATATAACCAAAAGGACATGTATCGCATAATAACAGCCCAGTAGTACATTCTTAAATTAGGCAAAGCGAGACCTCTATCCTTTTTCAACTTTTGTAAGTGACATTTACTAATTCTTGGTCTTTTATTATTCCAAATAAAAGATAAAATAATAGAATCAATCCGATCAAAAGACTTCTTAGTCAAAAAAACAGGGATATTCTGAAATAAATATCAAAATTTTGGTAAAATGATCATTTCAACTATATGGATACGACCGACAAGTGAAAATGTAAGTGGACTCCATCTGCTAAATAAATACTTCATAGAGTCTACCAAGGGAACAAAATTGGCTTTATAAAGATCCTAAACATGAGGAATTCTGCAGATGCTGGAAATTCAAGCAACACACATCAAATTTGCTGGTGAATACAGCAGGCCAGGCAGCATCTCTAGGAAGAGGTACAGTTGACGTTTCGGGCCGAGACCCTTTGTCAGGACTAACTGAAGGAAGAGCTAGTAAGAGATTTGAAAGTGGGAGGGGGAGGGGGAGATCCAAAATGATAGGAGAAGACAGGAGGGGGAGGGATGGAGCTAAGAGCTGGACAGGTGATTGGCAAAAGGGATATGAGAGGATCATGGGACAGGAGGCCCAGGGAGAAGGAAAAGGGGGAGAGGGGGGAAAAAACCCAGAGGGTGGGCAAGGGGTATAGTCAGAGGGACAGAGGGAGAAAAAGTAGAGTGAGAGAAAGAATGTGTGTATATAAGTAACAGATGGGGTATGATGGGGAGGTGGGGCATTAGGGGAAGTTAGAGAAGTCAATGTTCATGCCATCAGGTTGGAGGCTACCCAGACGGAATATAAGGTGTTGTTCCTCCAACCTGACTCTATACTGTGTCCGGTGCTCCCGGTGTGGCCTTCTATATATTGACAAGACCCGATGCAGACTGGGAGATTCAGGGCCCCAGACAGTCCTTCCAGGTGAGGCGACACTTCACCTGTGAGTCGGCTGGGGTGATACACTGCGTCCGGTGCTCCCGATGTGGCCTTCTATATATTGGTGAGACCCGACGCAGACTGGGAGATCGTTTCACTGAACACCTACCCTCTGTCCACCAGAGAAAGCAGGATCTCCTAGTGGCCACACGTTTTAATTCCACATCCCATTCCCATTCTGACATGTCTATCCACGACCTCCTCTACTGTAAAGATGAAGCCACACTCAGGTTGGAGGAACAACACCTTATATTCCGTCTGGGTAGCCTCCAACCTGATGGCATGAACATTGACTTCTCTAACTTCCGCCAATGCCCCACCTCCCCCTCGTATCCCATCCGTTATTTATTTATATACACACATTCTTTCTCTTTCTCTCCTTTTTCTCCCTCTATCCCTCTGACTATACCCCTTGCCCATCCTCTGAGTTTTTTCCCCCTCTCCCCCTTTTCCTTCTCCCTGGGCCCCCTGTCCCATGATCCTCTCATATCCCCTTTGCCAATCACCTGTCCAGCTCTTGGCTCCATCCCTCCCCCTCCTGTCTTCTCCTATCATTTTGGATCTCCCCCTCCCCCTCCCACTTTCAAATCTCTTACTAGCTCTTCCTTCAGTTAGTCCTGATGAAGGGTCTCGGCCCGAAACGTCGACTGTACCTCTTCCTATAGATGCTGCCTGGCCTGCTGCGTCCACCAGAAAATTGGATGTGTGTTGCTTTTGTAAAGATCCTTATATTTTTTAGTGATTATAACACCTAAATATCTAAAAGAATCCGTGACTTTGAAAGGCATATTATCATATATAGAAACAGATTCATTTAAAGGAAACAATTCGCTTTTACTAAAATTTATTTTATATCCCGAAAAATCTCCAAATTCATTTAATTATTTTAGCAAGGCAGGAATAGATTCGTTGGGATTAGATATATAAACCAGTAAATTATCAGTTTAAAGAGAAATCTTATGAATGGTCTTATTCACAAAAATCCCATGAATATTTTTAGCTTCACGAAGAGCAATAGCAAGGAGATCTAATATGAAATTAAGTAACAAAGGACTTAATGGACAGCCTTGTTTTGTCCCCCGTGAAAGCTGAAAAAAGGAGACCTACGGTTGTTAGTAACAACAGTAGCAATAGGAACTTTATATATCATTCTAATCCAATTATTAAAATTAACACCAAAGCCAAATTTCTCTGAAACATTAAATAAATATTTCCATTTGACTCGATCAAATGCTTTTTCAGCATCCAAAGAGATGACGCATTGTGGAGCTTTAAAAGAGGACAAATATATAATGTTAAATAGTCTCCAAACATTTGAAAAAGAATAATGACCCTTTATAAAGCCTTTGATCTTTAAAAATAATTTTACCCAAAATATTCTCTAACCGATTGGCCATTATCTTTGACAGAATCTTAGCATCAACATTCAATAATGAAATAGGTCTATATGAGGCACAATCAGTGGAATCTTTATCCTTTTTAAGAAGTAAAGAAATAGAAGCCTCATAGAAAGTAGAGGGTAAATCACCTTCTACAAAAGAATCTTTAAACACTTCCAACATACATGGAGAAAGCAATTTTCCAAATTTTTAATAAAATTCTACAGGATAGCCATCAAGTCCAGGGGCCTTACCAGATTGCATTGAAAAAAAAGCTTTATGAATTTCGGCTTCAGTAATTTGGGCATCAACAGTTTTTTGATCCTTAACAGAAATTTTAGGAAAAGTAATCTTTCATAAGAAAGCATTCATTTCAGAAGAATCTACTGGACATTGAGATTTATAAAGTTCAGTATAAAAATCTTGAAAAATCTTATTAATTTCTTCATATTCCCAAACCAGGGTACTATCTTTCCTACGAATTTTCAAAATTTGCCTTTTGGCTCTAGCCGTTTTTAATTGAAATGCGAGCAGTTTATTATTTTTATCTCCAAACATATAAAATTGGCTCGGATGAAGATAGATGTGAGAGCATGGAGGAACATCTGTGAAACTTCTGAAATACCCGCTTCACTGCCGCTGCCACTGTGTGATCCAGAATCTCCGGAGGGGAATGCCCCGAGTCCTCGGCTTTGCTTGTTGTTCGGCGGCCGGGGTGGGGTTGAAGTGCTCGGCAGAGATGGTGCTCGGTACTCAGTGTCGAAGGGCTGGTCGGAGGATCAAAGTTTTCGGACAGACTCAGAATCGGCTGCGGTCGGGTGCTTCCAATGCATCGGAAAGTTTGCGGCGCTTGGAATTCATGGCAGGGAGAGTTTCTCCCTTCTACCGTCTGCGTGAGATGATGGGGCTATCGGGACTTTGAGACTTTTTTTTACTGTGCCCATGGTCTGCTCTTTATCCAATTACGGTATTGCTTGTAACTATATGTTATAATTATGTGGTTTTGTCAGGTTTAGTCTTGGTTTGTCCTGTGTTTCTGTGATATCGTTCTGGAGGAACATTGTATCGTTTTTAATGCATACATTACTAAATGACAATAAATGAGGACTGAGTGTCCTCATAATCTAATCTAAAAAAAAGTTTTAAGTTTTCCCAGAAATGAATTCATTTCATTACTATTCTTTTCCAGTTGGTCTTTGATTGACCCGTTCTGGTCTTTAATTGAATTCAGTGTCCGAACCATATCTTCAGCCCATGGTGGCATTTCATCAGATCGTTCCTTTTGCATCTTTCCTTTCCCACTGCCTTTGTCACTAGGTTCAGACAAGTTCTTCCCACTCCTCATAGACATATTGTTCCCCCTCAAGAATCAGCAAATAAAAATTTTAAATTCGAAGCTTAAACTAGGGGGAGAGAAACAAAACTAAGAGCAGCACAAGATTGCTGCTACTCCATTTGCAGACAGGCGCGGTCTCCCTTTCTTGTTAACCACAGTTGTGTTATTTTTCCTTTAGAACACATCTTCCTCTTTGAGATATATTCAAAGATTCAAAGATTCAAAAAACTTTATTGTCATTCTAACCGTACATCAGCTCTGCAGGGCAGAATGAGACAGCGTTTCCCAGGAGCAGTGCAATCATAACATAACAAATGCAACACTAAATAATAAACATAACAATAAATAGTAAAACACAACAGCCACATGTCAGTTAAAATCAAGTTATAAGTGTCCAGTGCAAGTTAAAAGTGTTTAAAGCAGAGTCAGGTAGAGCAGCTATTTAGCAGTCTGACTGCCTGTGGGAGGAAGCTGTTTAGTAGCCATGTGGTTTTAGTTTTGATGCTCCTGTAACGTTTGCCTGATGGCAGAAGAACAAACAGTTCATGGAGAGGGTGTGAGGGGTCTTTAATGATGTACCGTATCTTCTGGGGGCATCGACTCTGAAAGAGGTCTTGGACAGAAGGTAGGGAGACCCCAATAACCTTCTCTGCTCCCCTAACCACCCTCTGCAAGGCTTTTTTGTCGACAGCACTGCAGCTGGAGTACCAGGTTGTGATGCAAAAGATCAGCACACTCTCAACCACGCCTCTGTAGAATATAGTTAAGATGTTAGTGGGGAGTGATGCTTGTTTAAGCTTCCTCAGAAAGTGCAATCTCTGCTGGGCCCGTTTCACAATCCCAGTGGTGTTCCTGGACCAGGTGAGATTGTCCGAGATCTGCACCCCAAGGAACTTGATGTTTTCCACTCTCTCCACTGTGGAGCCGCTGATGCTGAGGGGTGTGTGCTCAGGCTGAGACCGTCTGAAACCGACAATCATCTCTTTGGTTTTGGTGACATTAAGCATCAAGTTGTTATCCCTGCACCAGCTCTCTAGCTGTTTGACCTCCTCCCTGTACATTGTTTCATCATTTTTGCTGATGAGCCTCACCACTGTGGTATCGTTTGCAAATTTAATGATCAGGTTCTCCTTGAATCTGGCGGCACAGTCATGTGTTAGCAGTGTAAACAGCAATGGGCTAAGCACACAGCCTTGTGGGGATCCAGTGCTCAGTGTGATGGAGTCAGAGATGTTCCTGCCAACACGGACTGACTGTGGTCTCTCTGTCAAGAAATCCAGAATCCAGCGACACATGGCAGTGTTAAGGCCAAGCAGTGACAGATTCTCCACTAGTCTCTGCGGGATGATGGTATTGAACGCTGAACTGAAATCAATGTACAGGATTCTGGCATAAGTGTCTTTGTTGTCCAAGTGAGAGAGAACTGTGTGCAGTGTGGTGGATATTGGGTCCTCCGTAGAGTAATTTGGACGATAAGCAAACTGCAGAGGATCCAGTGATGAGGGGAGGCTGGCTGTGATATGAGGCTTGACAAGCCGTTCAAAACATATATGTATATATCCTGTGCCCTCCGAATTGCATCCGGAAATTCCAGCCATTGCTGCTCTGCCATCATCCCTGCCAGTGTTCTTTTCCAACCAATTCTGGCCAGCTCCTCTCTCACGCCTCTGTAATTTCCTTTACTCTGCTGTAATACTGATACATTTGACTTTAGCTGCTCCTTCTCAAATTTTAGGGTGAATTTGATCATATTGTGATCACTTTTCCCTAAGGGTTCTTTTACCTTAAGCTCTCTAATCAATTCCGATTTATTGCACAACACCCATTCCAGAATAGCTGATCTACCAGTGGGCTCAACCATGAGCTGCTCTAAAAAGCCATCTTGTAGGTATTCTAGAAATTTCTCTTCTTGGAATCCAGCAACAACCTGATTTTCCAAATCTACCTGCATATTGAAATCCTCCATGACTATTGTACCATTGTCCTTTTGGCATTCATATTCTACCTCCCATTGTAGTTTGTAGGCCACATCCTTACTACTGTTTGAGGGTCTATATACAACTCTCATCGTGGTCTGTTTACCCTTGCAGTTCATTAGCTCTATCCACAATGATTCAATACCTTCCAAGCATACATCACCTCCTTCTAATGATTTGATTTCATTTTTTTCCAACAGAGTAACACTGCCCCCTCTGCCTTCCTGCCTTGTCTTTTGACACAAAGCATATCCTTGGAAATTAAGCTCCCAGCTATAAACTTCTTTCAGCCATGATTCAATGATGCCTACAACATCACACCTGCCAATCTGTAACTGTGCTGCAAGTTCATCTACCTTATTCCGTATACTGCGCACATTCAGACACAACACCTTCAGTCCTCTATTTACCCTTCTCGATTTTGTCCCCGCTTTACATTGTAACTCATCCTGTTGTCTGCAATTTTGCCCTATCATCAGCCTCTCCTCGCTACACTTGCCCATGCTTATCAGCGAAGGAATTCATCCAGTGTACGCTGCCATGTGCCTTTGGTTGACTGTAAACGAACAAAATCAGCGCAGACACCTAGAGCAGATAGTGGACTGCCTTCATTACCTTTGTGCATGAAGTAATGATGTAATTCGACAATAAATTGATGGAACGGGTAAATTGATGGAAAGTATGCTTAGAGATGGTATAATATAACTATCTGGATAGACAGGGTCTGATTAGGAACAGTCAACATGGATTTGTGCGTGGAAAGTCATGTTTCACAAATCTTATTGAATTTTTTGAAGAGGTTACCAGGAATGTTGACAAGGGTAAAGCGGTGGATGTTGCCTATATAGACTTCAGTAAGGCCTTTGACAAGGTTCCACATGGAAGGTTAGTTAGGAAGGTTCAATTGTTAGGTATTAATATTGAAGTAGTAAAATGGATTCAGCAGCGGTTGGATGGGAGATGCCAGAGAGTAGTGGTGGATAACTGTGTGTCAGATTGGAGGCCGGTGACTAGTGGTGTGCCTCGGGGATCTGTACTGGGTCCAATGTTGTTTGTCATATATATTAATGATCTGGATGATGAGGTGGTAAATTGGATTAGTAAGTATGCAGATGATACTAAGATAGGTGGAGTTGTGGATAATGAAGTAGGTTTTCAAAGCTTGCAGAGAGATTTATGCCAGATGGAAGAGTGGGCTGAAAGATGGCAGATGGAGTTTAATGCTGATAAATGTGAGGTGCTACATTTTGGTAGAACTAATCAAAATAGGACATACATGGTAAATGGTAGGGCATTGAAGAATGCTGTAGAACAGAGGGATCTAGGAATAATGGTGCATAGTTCCCTGAAGGTGGAATCTCATGTGAATAGGGTGGTGAAGGCACCAGTGTGCCACCACCCACTAGTGTGGGCACGTGGCCAAGTGGCTAAGGCATTGGACTAGCAATCTGGAGGTTGTGAGTTTGATCCCCAGCCGAGGCAGTGTGTTGTGTCCTTGAGCAAGGCACTTAACCACACATTGCTCTGCGACAACACTGGTGCCAAGCTGTATGGGTCCTAATGCCCTTCCCATGGACAACATTGGTGTTGTGCAGAGGGGAGACTTGCAGCATGGGCAACTGCCAGTCTTCCATACAACCTTGCCCAGGCCTGCACCCTGGAGAGTGAAGACTTTCCAGGCACAAATCCATGGTCTCTCGAGACTAACGGATGCCCAAAAACAAAAAAGGGTGGTGAAGAAAGCTTTTGTTATGCTGGCCTTTATAAATCAGAGCACTGAGTATAGGAGTTGGAAGGTAATGTTGAAATTGTACAAGGCATTGGTAAGGCCAAATTTGGAGTATTGTGTACAGTTCTGGTCACCGAATTATAGGAAAGATTTCAACAAAATTGAGAGAGTACAGAGAAGATTTACTAGAATGTTACCTGGGTTTCATCTCCTAAATTACAGAGAAAGGTTCAACAAGTTAGGTCTTTATTCTTTAGAGTGTAGAAGGTTGAGGGGGGACTTGATAGAGGTGTTTAAAATTATAAGGGGGATAGATAGAGTTGACGTGGACAGGCATTTTCCATTGAGAGTGGGGGAGATTCAAACAAGAGGACATGAGTTGAGAGTTAAAGGGCAAAAGTTTAGGGGTAACATGAGGGGGAACTTCTTTACTCAGAGAGTGGTAGCTGTGTGGAACGAGCTTCCAGCAGAAGTGGTTGAGACAGGTTCAATGTTGTCATTTAAAGTTAAATTGGATAGATATATGGACAGGAAAGGAATGGAGGGTTATAGGCTGAGTGCAGGTCGGTGGGACCAGGTGAGAGTAAGAGTTCGGCACAGACTAGAAGGGCCAAGATGGCCTGTTTCCGTGCTGTAATGGTTATATGGTTATATGTTATATGTAAATTTCCTGGTGTTCTGTGTAGTCACTAGTTCAGGTTCAAACGTGTCATCCACTTTACTTTCCACGTCTCCATACTCCCTGCCTTGTTGTTTTGATGCAATGCTTTCAATGATTACATCCTTCAAATCTTTCTTTTCATTGTCGCATCCAAGATGATTGGCTAATTCTTATATAAACCTCGGGCTCTGTTGGCTGTGTAAGTCTAGGGACGACAATCTCTGGCCCCGCCAAACCTGTGAGATTGAGATGTAAGCTCACCTGAACCTCCCCGTTACCCCGTTACAAATCCTTACCGCGAAGTATCAGACAGTACACCGTACACAATTAAACAATTTAGCTTTATAATTCTTAGTTTGACTGAAGGGTAAGTAAAGGAAAAGGAAGAATAAAAAAGGGCCCATTTTAATGAAACTGTGTAATGTGCACAAGTTGAAGCTCACAGTTTCGCCTTTGCCGATCCTCCATTAATTTCCCTGGACTTCGTCGACTCCGGACCCGCTCCAAGCCCACTCCTATGACCTCTATTCTCTGGCGTCTTCTCTCTTCATGTACCACCAAACAAAAAAAAACAGCTCACTCTGGTGTCAGGAACACAGCACGAAAATACCCTCTTGTCATTGGACGGCTCACATTGCAAGGCACCCGTTATCTCTAACCATCACCCAAACACTGCTTCTACAGAAAGACCATTACATTAGCAGTGAAACCTTTCCCAGGGTGTTACACTCTCCCCCCACCAAAGTTAGTCATGTCCTCATGACATTGAGGTAATTTGCCAACCCTTACTGCAAAGCACAAAGTCCAACCCAGCTGTAAATGACAGTGACACAGCTCACCAAGGCAACAGGTGCCACATTCTGTTCCCCCAGTGCTACATAGGCCAGCCTATCCGGTGGTCTCCTGATTCTTTGAGACCTCCTTACCCCGTCATCTACTTCTTCAGGTTCGGACACTCCCTGGGATAATTCTGGTCTACCTGGCGAGGCCTCCCTCGGTCCATCACTCATGTCCTCCTGCAACTCGGACCCCTCTGTCCCGCAATCCATCATTTGTGCCCTCCTACAACTTGGACCCTTCCGTCCCTCTGACCCTCGGTCCATCACTCATGTCCTCCTGAAACTCGGACCCCTCTGACCCTCGGTCCATCACTCGTGCCCTCCTGCAACTCAGACCCCTCTGTCCCTCGGTCCATCACTCATGCCCTCCTGCAACTCAGACCCCTCTGACCCTCGGTCCATCACTCGTGCCCTCCTGCAACTCAGACCCCTCTGTCCCTCGGTCCATCACTCATGCCCTCCTGCAACTCAGACCCCTCTGTTCCTCGGCCCATCACTCATGTCCTCCTGCAACTCGGACCCCTCTGACCCATGGTCCATCACTCATGTCCTCCAGAAACTCGGACCCCTCTGTCCCTCGGTCCATCACTCGTGCCCTCCTACAATTTGGACCCCTCTGACCCATGCTTGAGCCCTGCTTCATCCTTTTCATGTCCTGCTGAAACCTCAGTCTGTCCACAGATAGTTTCCCGGATTTCACCTGACTCAGCGTGAAAAGGGTTGGGAATCTCTTTTTCAATCAGTGGGGAGTTAGCAAAAGGCAGCATATTCCACACCCCCATTTCCTCATCCTCTGAATCAATATCCCATTCAGGGGTGGGGCCGGTCTAATCTCTCCTGCTGTTGGTCCTTCAGTCACCCCGTGTCACCGCAGAGTTCTCTTACGAGGTGTAGGCTCCAGGTCAGGCTCTGGGTCAACCCGCATCTCCTGTCCCAGGGGCAACAGGTGGTTTCAATGGAGAATCTGGACAGGCCCGTTCTCATCCTCTGGTTTCACCCAGAAAACTGGTACTTTTGGCATCTGACTCTCCATCACATCGGGTGTAGCTGCCCAACGGTCATCTTATGCTTCCCAGGTAGCCACAAATTCCTTATGAGGACTCGGTCTCCTGGCATGAGTTGGGAGAACCTAACCTTTTGATCATACCGCCTCTTATTTCCTTGATTCTGTCTGGCAGCCGTGACCTCAGCTCGACCCCGGCAGCATCCATACCCACATATTGCAATCACTTTACCAGACAATAGTTTAGCACAGACTTAAACACACAACCAACTGTGTCAATGCTCAGGGCAATCACACAGCAGCCAACAAAATCAATCCCAGATGAGCTCCCACAATTGTAACCCTTGAGTTCTGTCGACTGCGTAAGTCTAGGGAAGAAAATCTCTGGCCCCGCCAAACGTGTGAGATTGAGATGTAAGCTCAACTGAATCCCCCCGCTTGTGTGGATGCTGCGTGATTCGTTACCCTGTTACAAATCCGTACCGCGAAATAACAGACAGTACACCCCATATAATTAAATGATTTAGTTTTATAATTCTTAATTTGACTATAGGTTTAGTAAAGAAAAAGGAAAAAAAAGAAAGGGGCCCATTTTAATGAAACTGTTTAATGTGCACAAGTTGGAGCTCACGGTTTCCCCTTCACCAATCCTCCATCGATTTCCCCCAGGCTTTGTCGACTCCGGACCCACTCCAAGTCCATTCCTAAAACCTCTTGTCTCCAGTGTCGTCTCTCTTCATCTTCTGCTGAACCAAAAATACCCCAGATCACCCTAGTGTCAGGCACACGGCACGAAAACACCCTCCCGTCATTGGACAGCTCACATTCCAAAACATTCGTTATCTCTAACCATAATCCAAACACCTCTTCCAGAGAAAGACCATTACATTAGCAGTGAAACCTTTCCCAGGACGTTACACTTAAATTTCTTTGTAGTTCCTAACTTGCTGAAATACTGAAATCATTTCATTTTCACTCCCGGCCATTTCTGCTATCTCCAAGCCGAAATGCTTGAATCCATAGTGAGCAAAACTTGGTAGTGTGGAGGAGCAGAGGGATCTGGGGGTACATGTCCACAGATCCCTGAAAGTTGCCTCACAGGTGGATAGGGTAGTTAAGAAAGCTTATGGGGTGTTAGCTTTCATAAGTCGAGGGATAGAGTTTAAGAGTTGCGATGTAATGATGCAGCTCTATAAAACTCTGGTTAGGCCATACTTGAAGTACTGTGTCCAGTTCTGGTCGCCTCACTATTGGAAGGATGTGGAAGCATTGGAAAGGGTATAGAGGAGATTTACCAGGATGCTGCCTGGTTTAGAGAGTATGCATTATGATCAGAGATTAAGGGAGCTAGGGCTTTACTCTCTGGAGAGAAGGAGGATGAGAGGAGACATGATAGAGGTATATAAGATATTAAGACGAATAGATAGAGTGGATAGCCAGCGCCTCTTCCCCAGGGCACCACTGCTCAATACAAGAGGACATGGCTTTAAGGTAAGGGGTGGGAAGTTCAAGGGGGATATTAGAGGAAGGTTTTTTACTCAGAGAGTGGTTAGTGCGTGGAATGTACTGCCTGAGTCAGTGGTGGAGGCAGATACACTAGTGAAATTTAAGAGACTACTAGACAGGTATATGGAGGAATTTAAGGTGGGGGGTTATATGGGAGGCAGGGTTTAAGGGTTGGCACAATATTGTGGGCCAAAGGGCCTGTACTGCACTGTACTATTCTATATGTTCCATGTAAACCAGTTCTGAATTGTCATACTGCTTATTTCTTGCTAACAATCAGTGACAAAAATCACACTCTGTAGAAGGTTAAACCCTGCAATTCAAAAGTCACTGTTTTTTGAATCAGTGTCTGTCGGCCCAAAGGGATACCATAATACAAGCATTTGCCACTGATGCCATTCGAAAACTATTTGCTCTAATCATGGTCTACCGTTTCATGGCCATACAAGTGCACACAACAGTTAGAAACTTCGGCAACAGTCTCCTGCTCCTCTTAATCCCGGTAGTGTCCCAAAGAAACAAAGGGAATCCCGGCTATTTTCACAATCGGTTTATTCTTTAAGAGTTGTCCCAAATAAGTGTGACCATTCGCCAGCGTACAACACTTATCAGTCAGCATCTTCCAGATAGCCCAGAAAAATGTCTATTTTACTTCTTCTCCACCTGTTTTTAATCTTGAATGTGTTTCTGAGACTGTCGGAGCCTGTGATTTATAGTTTGGAGAAAGACTGGGTGATCCAGTGCTGTCTTCGAGAAGATTCCGAGAAGCCAGTGCTTACTTGGACGGCCTCGCTGTGAACTAGACGGTGTTCAAATGCATTTTGCTTATTAGGGCGGCCATTAATCACCGATTAAAATGTCGAGGAAGATTGAAGCATTGAGACGAATGAATAAGAGGAGCCTGCCTTTTGATCACTGCTGGAGAGGGAGTCAGTCAGTGGCCTATCGCTGTGTGGCTCGCTATGGCAGGTGGGTAGGCCTCGACCTTGTGTGGTGTCCCTCTCTCTTAGATGAATGCTGGTGATGTTGGAGGACATTACCCTGTTCTGTGTTTATGGATTGGACTGTTGCATTTAATGGCTGTGGTCTTTTATCAGATTTATGGTTGTGATATTCTATGTATTTTATCACTGGTTCCTTTTCTGTTTCGTTGTGCCAGGGGAGGGTTTCTGGGGGTTGATGTTCGGTTGTGTTTTGTTAGTTTGTTGTGCAGTTTGTTTTTGGGGGTTGATGCTGATGTTCTGTTTTGTGTGGGGGGAGGAAGTTTTTGGGGGGGTTGATGATCAGGATGCCGTTCTTTTTTGTGCATGAGGTGAGGTTGACGTTTCTCTCTGAATAACTTTCATGTTCTTTTCTTTGTTTCGTGTCTATCTGGAGAAGACAGATTTCAGAATTGCATATGGATACATGCTTTGATAATAAATAAGTGGAGGAGGGAGGAGAAGATGGCAACACAGCGTGCACAGCCTTTCCGGTGAATGATGTCGGTATTTGTAAGTAGGGGCTGTGCACAATTCTGATTTGATGGAGACAGACGTGAGAAGCACGGAGGAACATCTGGAGTAACGTCTGGAATGCCTGGTTCACTGCCGCTGCTACTGTGCGATCGAGAATCTCCGGAGGCGAAGGCCCCAAATCCTCAGCTTTGCCTGTTACTGGCAGCCGGGGCTGGGGTCGAAGCGCTCGGCAGAGATGGTGCCCGGTGCTCGGTGTCGGAGGGCTGGTCGGAGGCTCAAAGTTTTTGGACGGACTCAGAATCCGACTGTGGTCGGGTGCTTCCAGGATGCTGCATCGACAAGTTTGCGGCGCTGGAAGCTCATGGCAGGGAGAGTTTTCTTCCTTCTACCATCTGCATGAGATAATGGGACTTTCAAGAGACTTTGAGACTTTTTTTACCGTGCCCATGGTCTGTTCTTCAACAAATTACGATATTGCTTGCACTGTTGTAACTATTTGTTATAATTATGTGGTTTTTGTTAGTTTTTCAGTCTTGGTCTGTCTTGTGTTTCTGTGATATCACACTGGAGGAACATTGTATCATTTCTTAATGCAAGGGCATTAATAAATGACAATAAATGAGGACTGCGTGTCCTCATGATCTAATCTAACCACTGAAGTAAGATCTTATGGTCTTAAGAAGACAATTTGTGTAAATAAATAAATAAGCAAATAATACTGAGAACATGAGTTGTAGAGGATCAAACTTGGGAAACCAATTTACTGTGGAGAGCATTCTAATTGGCTGCATCACTATTTGGTACAGAGGGGTCACAGCACAGGATCAGAAAAAGCTGCAGAAAGTTGCAAACTCAGTCAGCTCCAGAATGGTCACTAGCCTCCCCAACGTTGGGGACATCTTCAAAAGGTGATGCCTCAAAAAGGAGGCATCCATCATTAGGGTCCCCATCACCCAGGACCTGCCCTCTTCTCATTGCTACCATCAAGGAGGAGGTACAGGAGCCTGAAGACATACACTCAATGTTTCAGAAACAGCTTCTTCCTCTCTGCCATCAGATTTCTGAATGGACAATGAACAAATGAACACTGTGTCATTATTTTTTCTCCTTTTGCTCTAGTTACAGTACTTAATCCACCTTATATACATTTTTTCTTACTATAATTCAATGTATATGCCAGTGATATTAAACCTGATTCTGATTCTGATTCAGATTCATGTTCATATTTGGATTTGGATTCAGATTGATTTGGATTTGGATTTGGATTTGGATTCGTATTCTGATTCAGATTCGGATTTGGATTTGGGTATGGATTCAGATTCTGAACAAGCAAAAGTCTCTCATTAGAAGCACCCTGAGCTGACATATTTCAGGTTTGATGACTGAACTACCACAATTAAAATTAAAGTTAACATTTGAAAATGCTCTGCTAATTTACTAAAACATTTGTGAGTTTTACAGTTATACCCCTGTGATCGTCAGCCTTGGTCAAGTGGTAGGGACGTTCAGCAACCAACTTGTACTGGTCTGGCCAAATTCACTGAACATGTGTACAACATACAAAAGCTTAGAGGGCAATAAAAATTTAAACCATATGTTTATGGAGTAATTTTAACAGCTGTTTCTTTGGGCACAGAAATGTATTGCAAATACTAAGTCATTATTCAAACAAGCTCAATGGTTCCTGTGTTCAAACAATAAACATCTTATTCTATAACATATCAGACCATGCCCTTAAAAGTAAGGAATGTGCAGATTTGTTATTGAAGCAAAACCAGTATTTAAGTGTACAATACTTTATACTATTCAACGAGCAATTAAATGAAAAATTCTGCCATTTTCAGTCCCAACCCCGGCTGTGAAAGAAGAGCTAGCAACCTCATCCTGTAAAAACCAAGAGCTACAGAAACACCAACAGTAGCTCCAAAGACCTCATCCCTGGGAGAAGAGGGATCTAAGAAGATCGGCTGCACCTGGCGACAACTGGAAAGGCTGGCCCAGGACAGAGGGCTCTGGAGAGCTGCCATTGGAAGCCTATGCCCCAGTAGGACTCAAAACCACCTGTACCTTCTACCTGCAGCAAGAAGGAAGCGTGGTCTGAGCGGTGGGGATCTCTGATGATGGATGCTGCTTTTCTACGTTTCGTGTAGATGTGTTCAATAGTTGAGAGGGCTATACCCTTGTTACATACTTCATGGATGTCTTGTGACTGTCTCATGAGGATGATGTAATCGTCTTGTGGAGGTCACATGATGTAATTTTCCCGCCAGTGAGGTCACATGATGACCTGTTCTCAACGGTATATAAAAGGGAGACTCCTGACGTGACGCAGTTGGGATTTTCAGTTTAGTTTTGTGTTAGATGCTCCGTTTTTGCTGCGTATTCAGCTGATGACGCAGTTTTGTTTTAAAGTGGAGTCCTACTTTCTATTATGAGTAGTATTGGAGAGTGAAGAGCTTACCAAAGTTCAGGAATTCGCCGAGTCGAGTAAAGTTGGTGTCGTTCAGCAGTTTAGTAAAGGATCGACCTTGTTGATTCTTCGGTCAAGAGATAGCGACCTGCATCTAAGATAACTCCTGCCAAAAGAGCAAGGAAGTTCGTGCGAGGTTCGCTTGCCAGGGAAAAGTCAGTTCCTTTTAAGCCGTTTACTCCCATCATCGTGAATCCTGCAGACAAGGCAGGTTCCGGCTGGGATCAACAGTAACGACAAGTCTTCGAGGAATTCTTTACTTCAGGAAAGTCTCTCCTAATTGACTCTATAAAGCTCTTGGACTTTCGAATTTACCACTTTAAGAACTGTTTTTGCATTTACCCTTTTAAGAACTGTTCCAGAGTTGCCGTATAGTAGTTAACTTCCGGTTAAGTTAGTCGTTTAAATACATTTCACTATTTTTGAGCAAAATTTAATAAATGTTTGTCTGTTTTAATAAAACCTGACTCAAATCTATATTCATTGTTGCCGGTCACTTGATACCCCGATGTACTGAACAAAATCCACTACCTTTGTAGGAGTTTTCTGTTCAAAGGGATTGGTGTCCCCATAGAAGGCTGTTATGCAGCCAGTCAATACACTCTCCACTACACATCTAAAGAGGAATTTATTATCCCTCTCAACCACATTCTCCTGCCTTCTCCCCATAACCTTTAATGTTTTTACCTTTAATGCCAAGAACCCATTAACCTCCACTTTAAACATATCCACGAACTTGGCCTCCACAGCCATCTGTGGTGATGAATCCTCAGATTTGCCACCCTCTGGCTAAAGAAATTCCTCACCATCTCCTTTCTTGTCAGATGTACCTTTATTCTGAGACTGTCACCTCTGGTCCTGGACTCCCCCACTATAGGAAACATCCATTCAACATCCACTCTACTGGGGCCTTTCAATAGTTGATAATGTAGTGATTAGCATAATGCTATTCCAGTGCCAGTGGCCGGGTTCAATCCAATCACTGTCTGTAAGGAGTTTGTGCGTTCTCCCTGTGACCGTGTGGGTTTCCTCCGGCTGCTCCAGTTTCCCCCCGCTGTCCCAGGACGTACCTGTTGGTAGGTTGGTGGCTCATTGTAAATTGTCCTGTGATTAGGTTAGGGTTAAATTGTTGGGCTGAAGGGTACCGCGGCTCAGAGGGGCAAAAGGACCTTTTCCACGTTTATCTCAATAAATGAAAAAATAACCCTAGGGGTTTGTAGGGTAATTGGTCACTTGGGTGTAACTGGGCAGTGTGCACTCACTGTTACCATGCACCATCTCTAAAAGAGTAAATAAAAATAAAAATAAGCAGTGGCTGCTGAGTTTGATTGGCAGGTTCCAGCTCACAGACATCTGAATTTTATAATGTGTGTGACTAATCCAGTCTCCGATATGAAACCAGTCCTGTACAAAGGTCTGCTTTTCCAGATATAATTTATCCAATCAACACAAAGACAATATGAAAGATGGTTATGAAGTGATGCATTTGGGCCAGCTGCATTTAAAATAAAGTATTTGGGCAGGACCCTATACTCAAAAACAGTACAGTACTTTGCCCAGGCAGTTTGTTCACTGTGGAGCCCCGCAGAATGGTAAATGTGGGCAATGAACAAAATGCCAAAACAAGACTTCAGATAGAAGCACAAAATGTCCAAGAGTGCCATAGCCTGACAAATGTCATTTGAGTTTGCAGATCTGAGGGTTATAATAAATTCTTGCTTTATGAAGTGACTTTAAAAGGAAGGCGTATTCCATGGTCTCCTCTTCTGCTACAAAGAGGCCACTAACAGGGTAGAGGAGGAACACCTTATATTCCATCTAGGTGGTTTCCATCCTCATGGCATGAACATGGATTTCTCTAACTTCCCATAATTTTTCCTAACTCCCTTCCTTCTTCCTCAATTCACCTTCCCAGTGCCCCCCTCCTTCCCTTTCTCCCATGGTCCACTCTCCTTTCCTATCAGACTCCTTCCTCTCCAGCCCCATTAGCTCTTCCACCTATCACCTCCCAGCTTCTTACTTCATGTCTTGCCACCCTCCACCCATCTTCTTATTGTGTTTTTCCCCCTTCCTTCTCAGTCCTGATGAGGGGTCCTGCCCTGAAATATCAACTGTTTATTCATTTCCATTGGTGCTGCCTGACCTGTGGCATCTTGTGTGTATTGTGTTTACATTAGGGTCTTCACAATATCAGGCCATTCCCAGAACACTTCATAGCCAATGAAGTCCTCTTGGAGTATTTGCCCTGTGCAGAAGTTAGTGTGACAACGAGCACACAATCTGCTTTAATGACATCGGCTGAGTTTAAATATTGACCAGGAGAGTAGAGGGAAACTGCCCCAGCTCCACTCTGATGAGTTGGACGAGGATGTGGAAGGGTGGGTTAGTAAGTTTGGTGAGGGTTAGTTAAGGGTGTGTTAGTAAGCTGCTCGATGATGACTGGAGAGAACTCTCCCCATCTTCACTCTGATGAGTTGGACAATGAAGTAAAAGGGTGGGTGAGCAAGTTTGTAAATGACACAAAAGTTGGTGGAGTTGTGGATAATGTAGAAGTTTTTCATGGGTTACAGTGGGATATTGAGCAGATACAGAGTTGGGTTGAGAAGTGGCAGATAGAGTTCAGCACAGAAACTTTGGAAGGTTGAATCGAAGGCAGAATGCAGGGTCAGTGGCAGGATTCCTAGTAGTATGGAGGAATAGAGGGATCTTGGGATCCACATTTATAGATCTTTCAGTGTTGCTCTGCAAGTTGATAGGCTTATTAAGAAGGTGTAGATGCATGGTGCGTTGACCTCCATTAGTCATGGGATTGAGTTCGAGAGCCATGAGGTAATGTTGCAGCTGTATAAAGCCCTGCTTAGACCACACTTGGAATATTGTGTTCAGTTCTGGTCGCCTTATAGGAAGAATGTGGAAGTTTTAGAGGGCTACGTGCAAACATCACTCCACTCTTTAAGAAAGGAGGAAGGCAGCAGAAAGGAAATTGTAGACCAGTTAGCCTGACCTCAGTGTTGGAAAGATATTAGAGGCAATTGTTAAGGATGAGGTGATGGAGTACTTGGTGACACAGGACAAGATATTACGAAGTCAGCATGGTTTCCTTCAGTGAAAATCCTGCCTGATGAACCTGTTGTAATTCTTTGAGGAGATTACAAGTAGCATAGATAAGGAGGATGCAGTGGATGTTGTATATTTGGACTTTCAGAACGCCTTTGACAAGGTGCCACACATGAGGCTGCTTACCAAGTTAAGAACTGATGGTTTTACAGGAAAGTTACTAACCTGGTTGGAGCATTGGCTGATTGATAGGAGGCAGTGAGTGGAAATAAAAGGATCCTTTACTGGCTGGCTTCCAGTGACTAGTGGTGTTCTACAGGGGTCGGTGTTGGGACCACTTCTTTTTATGTTGTATATAAATGATTTAGATGATGGAATAGACGGCTTTGTTGCCAAGTTTGCAGATGATATGAAGATTGGTAGAAGGGTAGGTAGTGTTGACAAAACAGGTAGGATGCAGAAGGACTTAGACAGATTAGGAAAATGAGCAAGAAAGTGGCAAATGAAATACAATGTTGGAAAATGCATGGTCATGCACTTTGTTAGTAGAAATAAATGTGTGGACTATTTTCTAAACGGGGAGAAAAATCCAGGAATCTGAGATGCTGGAGACTAGGGAGTCCTTGTGCAGAACACTCTGAAGGCTAACTTGCAGGTTGAGTCGGTGGTGAGGAAGGCAAATGCAATGTTAGCATTCATCTCAAGAGGTCTAGAATACAAGAGCAGGGATGTGATGCTGAGGCTTTATAAGGCACTGGTGAGGCCTCACCTTGAGTATTGTGAACAGTTTTGGGCCTCTCATTTTAGGAAAGATGTGCTGGCATTGGAGAGGGTCCCGAGGAGGTTCACAAGGATGATTCCAGGAGTGAAAGGGTTATCATACGAGGAACGTTTGATGGCTCTGGGTCTGTACTTGCTGGAATTCAGAACGATGAGGGAGGATCTCATTGAAACCTTTTGAATGTTGAAAGGTCTAGACAGAGTAGATGTGGAAAGGATGTTTCCCCATGGCGGGAGAGCCTAGGACAAGAGGGCACAGCCTCAGGATAGAGGGGCACCCTTTCAAAACAGAGATGCGGAGAAATTTCTTTAGCCAACGGGTGGTGAATTTGTGAAATTTGTTTCCACATGCAGCTGTGGAGGCCAGGTCGTTGGGAGTATTAAGGCAGAGATTGATAGGTTCTTGACTGGACATGGCATCAAAGATTATGCGGAGAAGGCTGGGAACTGGGGATAAGGAGGAGATAGAGAAAAGGGATCAGCCATGATTGAATGGCGGAGCGGACTGGATGGGCTGAATGGCCTAATTCTGCTCCTATGTCTTATGATCCCATGGAGGAAAGGGTAGGACTGATCTTGGAGTAGATTAAAAGGTTGTCACAGTATCATGGGCCAAAGAGCCCGGACTGTGCTGTAGTGTTCTATATTTTATGTTCTATATTTGGAACTTGCAATATGACGATCCTTAAACAGCATTAATAATCCTTCAAATTTATTTTGATTTTGTGTAATTCAGGCATCCATAGAAATTGCAGATATAATTTATATCCTGTTTATTTTATTCTGCTGTGGGAATTCTGGAAGCAGGAAGATATGGAGCCAAAACTCCAGGAAGTACCCAATAGGTTTCAGTCTGTGATTAACCTGCCCCAGTGTGACGAGTGATAAAAGTAAAAAATTATAGCACTGCTGTTTTATTAATGTCATCTCCATCATCAGACAGCTAGTGACTGCCACAACTCCATCTCATAAGCAGTTACTAACATAAACACAGGAGATTCTGCAGACACTAGAAATCCAGAGCAACACACACACAATGCCAGAGGAACTCAGCAGGTCAGTCAACATCTATGGAAATGAATAAACAGTTGACGTTTCGAGCCGAGACACTTCTTCTGGACTGGAAAGGAAGAGGGCAGAAGCCAGAATAAGAAGGTGGTGGGAGGGTAAAGATTACAGGCTGGCATGTGATAGAGGAAGCCAGGTGGATGGGGGAGTGGGGATGAAGTAAGAAGTGATGGATGGAAGAGGTAAAGTACTGAAGAAGGAATATGATGGGAGAGGAGAGTGGACCATGTGAGAAAGGGAAGGGCGCCAAAAGGATGTGATGGGCAGGTGAGGAATGGAGAAGAGGTAAGAGGTGAATCGGGATGTGGAGTGACAAAGAGAGCAGTGGTTCGGAGGAGAAATTAGCAGAAGTTAGAGAAATTCATGTTCATGCTGTCAGGTTGGGGGTTACTCAGATGGAATAAGAGGTGTTGTTCTTCCAAACTGAGAGTGGCTTCATTGTGGAAGTACAGGAGGCTATGGGCTGGCATGTCAGAATGAAATTAAAATAGGTGACCACCAGGAATCTGGCCTTTTGTAGCAGACAGAGCAAAGGTGATTGACAACACAGTCCCCCAATCTACGTCATGTCGTGGAACACCAGATACAGGAGCTGATCCCAACAGACCTGCAGGTGAAGTGTTGCCTCGTATGGAGGGAATGTTTTGGGCCCTAAATGGTGGTGAGGGAGGTGAGGAGTGGAGGGAGTAGCAGTAACTGATAGTTTACCCTGAGGCTGAGTAGAGCCATGCCTGGACCTTCTATGGAGGAAGTGCTTCATGGCTGGATCCAGCAACAGAAGCCAATCTGTAGAAATCTGTAGATGATAACAGTAGACGACGGACAACAAGATACTTCATTTTGGTGCCAGTGATGGCCTTGGTGAAGAGGACAGAAATCATTTGTCCACATGAGATGGATTCTGATGAGATGAGTCACTACACCATAAAAATTTACTCGTTCAACACTGAACTGACTGTAGATGTGGCCCGCAGACATCGGCACTGAACTGGCTGTGTGGCTGTGGACTTACAGGGGACTCTGTGATTCATGTTCTGTGTTATTTATATATCTCAAGACTGTATACATACTTCAATAATAAATGTACTTTGAAATTTGAACTTTGAACTTTCTAAAGGCAAATGGTGAAACAGTAAGAGGGAGAGACAGTAACTGAGCTCCTCTCAAGTTCTCACTGTCCAAGGAAAAGCTCAGTTATCTTACACACTTGGTGAAGACTGTGAATGGTTCTCTGCTACTGAATGCACATGAGTTTCACATGCTGCTCGATGTCAGGCATGTACGTGCAAGCTCTTCCCAATCTCTACTCAGCTAACTGAAATCAACAAGCACTCATTTCTGTCTCAACACCTGCAGCCTATCTAAACCCATCTCTCATCCCCAGTACTTGTTCACTCATCAAACCAGCCGGCTTCGGCCAGCTGCTGCCAGCCTTCAGTCACCTTGTTGCCAGTTTCTGTTATCTCTTGTTTTGTGGCTGCTTGTTGCTTGTTACCTCTTGTAGTCTACTGTCAACATGATCATTCACTGCTGAATCATCTCCACTGCTTTGCTTTTGGGTCAAACCTCCTCTCCATCTCCCGACATGATGCACCTCCCCCCTTCAACCCAGGACAATATCAAGATGCCACAGTATTCCATCCTTGCATTTATATTCTAGTCCTCTTGAAATGAATACTAGCATTGCATTTCCCTTCCTCACCACCAACTCAACCTGTATGTTAACCTTGAGGGAATCCTGCACAAGGACTCTCAAACATCTTTGCACTTCAAATTTTTGTATTTTCTCTTCTTTCATGTCTTCTACCAAAGTGCATGACCATACACTTCCTGACACTGTATTCCATCTGCCATTTCTTTTCCCAGTCTCCTAATCTGTCTAAGTCCTTCTGTAGTCTCTCTACTTCCTCAAAACAACCTGCCCCTCTGCATATCATCATATCATCTGCAAACTTTGCCACAAAGCCATCAATTCCATCGTCGAAGGCATTGACTTATAACATAAAAAAATTCCAACACAGACCCCTGTGGAACAACACTAGTCACTGGCAGCCAACCAGAAAAGGCTCCCTTCATTCCCACTCTTAGCTTCCTGCCAATCAGCCACTGTTTTATCCATGCTAGGATCTTTCCTGTAATACCATGGGCTCATAGCTTGTTAAGCAGCCTCATGTGTGGCAGCTTGTCAAAGGCCTTCGGAAAATCCAAATATACAACATCAACCAATCTTCCTTTGTCTATCTTGCTTGATATTTCTTCTAAGATTTCTGACAAAATTTTTAGGTAAAATATTCCCTTGAGGAAACCATACTGACTAGGGCCTATTTTATCATGCGCTTCCAAGTACCCTGAAACCTCATCCTTAATAATTGACTCCAACATCCTTCAAACCATTGAGGTCAGATTAACAGGCCTATAATTTCCTTTCTTCTGCCTCTCTCCCTACTTAAAGAGTGGAGTAACATTTCCAATTTGCCATTCTTCCGGAATCAGTCTAAAATTAGTGATTCTTGAAAGATCATTACTAATGCCTCCACAAACTCCTCAGCCACCTCTTTCAGAATCCTGGGATGTACACCTCATTCTCCCGTAAGAGTCAAAGGTCACCAGTTCCTTAACACCTTCTCTCAGGAACTGCAGTTCGGTGAGTTTGGAGATCTCCCAGAACTCCTACATCACGTGCACAATACAGAACACTGCCCCGGAGCCATTCTCACTACACTGCTATGCTCTAACAGACGAGGGATGAAGAATTAAGAACAAAGAGAGAAATTTACCAGACACTTCACCTCACCCAAGCCTGGTCTTGCCTAAGCCTGATGAGCCAAAGCCACTCTTAACACTGACCCCCTCACAACAATGGCCACGCCACTCGCGTTTGTGTTATTCTTATTCACCCTTTCTATTGAATCCTACTCAGCGACTGGTTGCAGTCCAACTCTGAGAAACTGCAACAAAGTTCTGCCTTTTTAATCTTGATTGCGGGCCTGATTCAAAAAATAGCTCTCTTCACGTACTCCTGCTCAGCGATTGATTGCAGTCCAACTCAGATATAATACTGATACCACTGACATTAGCTTCTTCCTCTCAAATTGCAGGGTGAATTCTATCATATTATGATCACTGCTTCCTAAGGGTTCCTTTATCTCAAGCTCTCTAATCAAATCGGTTTCATTATGCAACACCCAATCCAGAATAGCTGATCCCCTAGTCAGCTCAACCATGAGCTGATCTAAAAAGCCCATCTCATACACATTCTACAAGTGCCCCTACAGGGACCCAGCACCAACTTGATTTTCCCAATCTACCTGTAAATTAGCGGGAGGAGAAGATGGCAGCACAATGCAGCACGCGCAGCTCTCCAGTGAAATGATATCGTTTCTGTTAAATAGGGGCCGTTACAATTCTGATTTGATGGAGACGGATGTGAAAGCACAGAGGAACATCTGGAGAAATTTCTGAAATACCGGCTCACTGCCGCTGTTACTGTGTGATCGAGAATCTTCCGGAGGGAAGGCCCCAAAATCCCTGGCTTTGCCTGCTGCTGGCGACCGAGACTGAGGTTGAACCATTCGGCAGAGATGGCGCTCGGTTCTCAGTGTCAGAGGGCTGATCAGAGCTCGAAGTTTTCGGACGACTCAGAGTCGGACTGTGGTCGGGCATGGCAGGGAGAGTTTTCTTCCTTCTCCTGTCTGTGTGAGATGTGGGACATTTGAGAGACTTTGAACTTTTTTACTGTGCCATGGCCTGTTCTTCATCAAGTTATGGTATTGTTGCACTGTTGTAACTATACGTTATAATTATGTGGTTTTTGTTAGTTTTTCAGTCTTGGTCTGTCCTGTGTTTCTGTGATATCACACCAGAGGAATATTGTATCATTTCTTAATAGAAACATAGAAAATAGGTGCAGGAGTAGGCCATTCGGCCCTTCAAGCCTGCACTGCCATTTATTATGATCATGGCTGATCATCCAACTCAGAACCCTGCACCAGCCTTCCCTCCATACCCCCTGATCCCCGTATCCACAAGGGCCATATCTAACTCCCTCTTATATATAGCCAATGAACTGGCCTCAACTGTTTCCTGTGGCAGAGAATTCCACAGATTCACCACTCTCTGTGTGAAGAAGTTTTTCCTCATCTCGGTCCTAAAAGGCTTCCCCTTTATCCACAAACTGTGACCCCTTGTTCTGGACTTCCCCAACATCGGGAACAATCTTCCTGCATCTAGCCTGTCCAATCCCTTTAGGATTTTATATGTTTCAATCAGATCCCCCCTCAATCTTCTAAATTCCAACGAGTACAAGCCCAGTTCATCCAGTCTTTCTTCATATGAAAGTCCTGCCATCCCAGGAATCAATCTGGTGAACCTTCTTTGTACTCCCTCTATGGCAAGGATGTCTTTCCTCAGATTAGGGGACCAAAACTGCACACAATACTCCAGGTGTTGTCTCACCAAGGCCTTGTACAACTGCAGTACTACCTCCCTGCTCCTGTACTCGAATCCTCTCGCTATAAATGCCAGCATACCATTTGCCTTTTTCACCGCCTGCTGTACCTGCATGCCCACTTTCAATGACTGGTGTATAATGAGACCCAGGTCTCATTGCACTTCCCCTTTTCCTAATCGGCCACCATTCAGATAATAATCTGTTTTCCTATTTTTGCCACCAAAGTGGATAACTTCACATTTATCCACATTAAATTGCATCTGCCATGAATTTGCCCACTCACCCAACCTATCCAAGTCACTCTGCATCCTCTTAGCACCCTCCTCACAGCTAACACTGCCGCCCAGCTTCGTGTCATCCGCAAACTTTGAGATGCTGCATTTAATTCCCTCATCCAAGTCATTAATATATATTGTAAACAACTGGGGTCCCAGCACTGAGCCTTGCGATACCCCACTAGTCACTGCCTGCCATTTTGAAAAGGTCCCGTTTATTCCCACTCTTTGCTTCCTGTCTGCTAACCAATTCTCTGTCCATATCAATACCTTACCCCCAATACCGTGTGCTTTAAGTTTGCACACTAATCTCCTGTGTGGGACCTTGTCAAAAGCCTTTTGAAAATCCAAATATACCACATCCACTGGTTCTCCCCTATCCACTCTACTAGTTACATCCTCAAAAAATTCTATGAGATTCGTCAGACATGATTTTCCTTTCACAAATCCATGCTGACTTTGTCCGATGATTTCACCGCTTTCCAAATGTGCTGTTATCACATCTTTGATAACTGACTCTAGCAGTTTCCCCACCACCGATGTTAGGCTAACCGGTCTATAATTCCCCGGTTTCTCTCTCCCTCCTTTTTTAAAAAGTGGGGTTACATTAGCCACCCTCCATTTCTCAGGAACTAGTCCAGAATCGAAAGAGTTTTGAAAAATTATCACTAATTTCTTGGGCTACTTCCTTAAGCGTTCTGGGATGCAGACCATCTGGCCCTGGGGATTTATCTGCCTTTAATCCCTTCAATTTACCTAACACCACTTCCCTACTAACATGTATTTCGCTCAGTTCCTCCATCTCACTGGACCCTCTGTCCCCTACTATTTCTGGAAGATTATTTATGTCCTTCTTAGTGAAGACAGAACCAAAGTAATTATTCAATTGGTCTGCCATGTCCTTGCTCCCCATAATCAATTCACCTGTTTCTGTCTGTAGGGGACCTACATTTGTCTTAACCAGTCTTTTCCTTTTTACATATCTATAAAAGCTTTTACAGTCAGTTTTTATGTTCCCTGCCAGTTTTCTCTCATAATCTTTTTTCCCCTTCCTAATTAAGCCCTTTGTCCTCCTCTGCTGAACTCTGAATTTCTCCCAGTCCTCAGGTGAGCCACTTTTTCTGGCTAATTTGTATGCTTCTTCTTTGGAATTGATACTATCCCTAATTTCTCTTGTCAGCCACGGGTGCACTACCTTCCTTGATTTATTCTTTTGCCAAACTGGGATGAACAATTGTTGTACTTCATCCATGCAATCTTTAAATGCTTGCCATTGCATATCCACCGTCAATCCTTTAAGTGTCATTTGCCAGTCTATCTCAGCTAATTCACGTCTCATACCTTCAAAGTTACCCCTCTTTAAGTTCAGAACCTTTGTTTCTGAATTAACTATGTCACTCTCCATCTTAATGAAGAATTCCACCATATGATGGTCATATTATGCATTACTAAATGACAATAAAAGAGGACTGTGGGTCCTCATAATCTAATAATCAAGTAAATTGAAATCCCCATGAATATTGTAATATTGACTTTTAGACATGTCTTTTTCATCTCCCATTGTAATTGTACCCCATATCATGACTACTTGAGTCCTGTATATGACTCCTACCAGGGTCTCTTTACCCTTGTAATTTCTTAACTGAATCCTAAACAATTCAATCTCAATTCACAACAATTCCACATCTTCCAATCCTATGATACATCTTTCTAAGGATTTGATTTTATTTTTCACCAAGAGAAATATATCAATGTTTTTAAACAAGAAAGATATTTAAGATAACTGGCATACAGATGTGAAGTGAGGCAAGGAGAATGTTTGTAAAATGAATCGTTATGATCTGAAATGTAATGTCTGAGGAAGCAGGTTGAATCATAGCTGCCTAAAAACAAATACTTGTAGGAAAATGACATGGTTATTAATAATGGGTGGTGGAATGGGGTTCATTAAGCAGGTTGTTCACAGGCACAGGGACAACACTCTCTGCACTGCATCCTCTCTGATTCAGTTATTCTATAACTTATTGACTTCTTGCCAAGATGAAGTTATCCTGCTGTGACAAAGCCAAAATATTCTGAGAATTGTTGTAATTCCTCACTGTATAATAACAGATCAGTATCTATCTTAATAACATCCAGAGATCTATGAAATGGAAAGCCTTCTACCATCCATTTTCTTCACAATATGCATCACTACAAAAATAACTCCTTTCACGAGGTTTCAGGGTCTGTTTTGGTTTTCATTAATATTTAACTTCATGCTGTCACCTTTGGCTGAACCTCTACATCTCCCATTCTGTGTTCTGACGTTTCAGCAATCACTCTTCTTCTAGAACAGCACCCTTTATCTTTCATTCTTCATTCTTGCGCGATCCGTTGGTCCAGGTGAACCATGAATGTTGTGTCACAGCTTTGATACGAAAGCCAGTACACACAGCAGGGCAGTACGATATGTAGAGCAGGCTTTGTCACCAAAGGCGCCAGTAAATTTCTACAAGTGTACCGTGGAGAGCATTCTAACAGGTTGCATCACCGTCTGTCTGGGAGGGGCCACTGCACAGGATCAGAAAAGGCTCCAGAGCGTTGTAAGCTGAGCCAGCCCCATCATGGGCACTGGCCTCCCCAGCATCGAGGAGTTCTTTAAATGGCAATGCCACAAAAAGTCACCATCCATCTTCAGAGAGCTCCATCACCCAGGACATATCCTCCTCATTGCTGCCATCAAGGAAGAGGTACTGGAGCCTGAAGACCCACACTCAACCTGTCAGAGACAGCTTCTTCCCTTGCACCATCAGATTTCTGAACGGACCGTGAACCCACGCATGCTTCTTAACTTTTTGTTCCCCTTTTGCTCTACATACTTATTTTTTATATACTGTATATTTCTTATTGTAACTTAAAGTAATTGCTTATGTGTTGCAATGTACTGCTGCGAAACCACAAATTTCACGAGACACGCCAGTGATATTAACCTGATTCTGACTAGCGATTCCTCTTACCAAAGTGCACAACTCACTCTGTCACTCCATTTGCCATGTTTCCACCCACTCACTCAACCAACCAATTGTATATCCAAGTGAAGAATGCAAACATTCTCAAGACAACGTGAGCCACCCCTCATATTTTGGTGACATTGGTGAACTTAGATAGCTCACATTCAGCCCCTCCTTCAGGACATCCAGAGGCCCTCCTAGGTTGGAGTCAACATTGGCTGTTGTGTCCTCGTTGTCTAGTGCACAAGCCAGGCCAGGACGATATGGGGAGCGAGCTGTTGCCCGTGCAGCAGGCTCCCCCACTCCCTGCAGCTGATGAATCCAAAGCAATGGCTGTGGCCAATACAGTCTGGCACCAGTGACATCGCAGGAGTTGCCAGTCATCATTGAACTGAAAGTAGGACTGCTTTAGGGTCTCCAGCTCTGGAATTTTCTTCGGGGTTTTCTCCTGAAGCCTTCCCCATGAGTGGGTATAGCTGCAAGGCAGCGGATATTTGAGATTGGAGTTTCCTTCTCCTAAATGTGCTGCCAACCACGGCTGACAGCACCATCTGCCTGCATAATTTTCATTTGCAGTGCTGTTTTTGGACAATTATAATCATCACAGCACTCTGCAGAAAATATTGTTCTAAAATTTCTTGTAACTGCTCCTTGAAGGATGGTGGAAACAAATGCTTTTTGCACACGTGCTCAAGAACTACTTGCACCTGTTGCTTTACGATTATTAAGCAGATCCCTAGTACAATCAGATAGGCTCTTGACCTCACATTCTACCTTGTTATGATCAGAGGACCATAAGACATAGGAGCAGAATTAGGCTGTTTGGCCATCAAATTCAATCGTGGCTGTTTTATTATCCCTCTCTACCTTGCTTTTCTGCCTTCTCCCCATGACCTTCGACACTGTGACAACGGCTCATCACTGACTATGGACGGCACATGGCACACTCATCCCCAGCAGTAACAGTGACTGGGTCTGAACCAGAGCTGCTGCATGGAGCTGTCTCATATCGAGGCAGCAGCAACCTGCACAGGAGTGCTGATGGTGGAGGATACCATCGCTAATTGGATAATTGAGTTAATTAGCTTTTAGTTGGTCTAGGGGGAGGGGCTTAGCAGTTATAAGCCTCAGGTTACCAAGGCTTTGGGGTTTGGGTGAGAGAGCATGTCTGGGTATTTTTAGTGTTTTTAAGGGGTACAGGGGTTTTTTTTTAATAGAATATGATGAATAAACAGGAATAGGATACTAGGATGGTCAAAGATGGGAGGGTGAAGTGTAGGTTTGTGTTTGCGTGTGAGTGATTGGGTGAAGGGATTTAGAATGTATGTCTAGTGCACATTCTGGAGCAGAGGGTGGTGGTAATGCACCATTAAGCTGGATGCCAACTGCTGTAAAACAAGATACAGAGAGAGAGAGGCTTTGGGGTTAGTTTTCTTTTGTGTTTAGTCTGAGGGTGGATATATAGTTTTTTTTCCAAATTTTTGTCTTATTTTGAGGTAAATGAAAGCACCTCAATCTAGTTTTGTGACTCAAGCCATCTTGTTATTTTTCTTAAACAATTGACCCACAGTTTTTTGTGACAGACACCCTGCCTAATCAAGAATCTATCAACCACAATCCTACTCTCTGTGACTGAATTCCACAGATTTGCCACCCCTGGATAAAGAAATTTCTCTTCATCTCTGTTTGAAATTTTGATGTAATCTTTGTATCATTTCCTTTACCCACCAGGGACTTGCTGACCTCTCATCACCTGGGAGTAAAGAATGTGTCTGGGGAGACATGAGTAAGCCATCCAGATGACAAGACCTATCCACTGGAGTTGGTGTTGCTTTATCGGGGTGGAGATGCTGTTCACGTTGGCTTCATACAGTAGGTTGGTATTAGTGTGTCTAAATTTTTCTTGTGGATCCTTAAAATCCTTAGTAAGGATCTTGAATCTTGCTCTTTGTTGTTTACCTACAGTCATAGAGCACAACAGTATGAAAACTTCTCTTGAATGTTACAACTAAACTTATATCCACCACTTCCACCTGCAGCTCATTCCACAGTCACCCCACATTTGGAGTGAAGAATTCCCTCTGGTTCCCCCTTAAATATTTCACCTTTCACCATTAACCCATGATCTTTACTTGTATTCTCACCCAACCAAAGGGACTAAAGCTTACATGGATGAAATCCAACCTACTGTACCTAAGCCCTTTATAATTTTGTACACCTCCAGAGGACCTGTGGTGGGTACTTCCCACTCCAGCACGGGTAAAGCCCTTCCCACCAAAGCACACACCTACATGGAGTGCTGTCACAGGAAAGTGTTATCCATCATCAAGGACCCCACCTTCCAGGTCAAGCTCTCCTCTCAATGCTGCCATACATTGAGGTACAGGAGCCTCAGGATCCACACCACCAGGTTCAGGAACAGTTATTACCCCTCAATCATCAGGCTTTGAACCAAGGGGGATAACTTTATTCAACTTCACTCTTCGCCATCAGTGAAATGTTCCCACAATCTATGGACACACTTTCAAGGACCTGTCATCTCATGTTCTTGATATTTATTTTGTTTATTCACTTATTATTATTTTTCTTTCATTTTGTATCTGTAGTTTGTTGTCTTTTGCACATTTGGTTGTTTGTCAGTACTGTTAGGTGTGTTCTATCATTATACTTTGAATGTCTGCACGAAAATGAATCTTAAGGTTGCATTTGGTGACGTGTTCAGGTATGTGCTTTAATAATAAATTTACTTTGAGAAGATTCCATAGTTTGTAAGGAGAAGGAATTGTCCATTTCCGCTTGCCTGTTCTGGGTGAAATCATTCAGTGCCCACACAAAACATCCAGGGAAAGTTCCCGTTCCCTCACTGTTACACAGCTCCAATAGTGGTGGAAATTCAAATGAAATTCAACTTCTGGTGATAGAGATTCAAACTTATTTATTGGTCAGGGTCTGCTGTGTTTTTTCACCAGCAGTACAGTGCAGTACATAAAAAATAAGTTACAATGAGAAATACAGAGTATATAAAAAATAACTAGTGCAAAAAGTTAAGAAGTGTTCATGAGCTCATTGTTGAGAAATCTGATGGCAGAGAGGAAGAAACTGTTCCTCACACACTGAGTGTGTGTCTTCAGGTTCTCGTACTAACCTCCTTCCTGATGGTAGCAATGGGAAGAGGGCATGTCTTGGGTGATGGGGTCCCTAAAGATGGATGCTGACTTTTTGAGGCATTGCCTTTGGAAGATTTCCTCACTGCTGGGAGGGCCAGTGCCCATGATGGAGCTGGTTGAGTTTACAACCCTCTGCAGTTTTTTCTGACCCTGTGCAGTGACCCCACTCATGCTGACCAGTGATGCAACCAGTTAGACTACTCTCCACGGTACCTCTTCAAAAATTTAGTTGAGTCTTTTTTAACGTCAATTGCAAAGTCATTGAGTTATAGAACGCTACAGTACGGAAACAAGCCGTTAGGCTCATCTGGGTCCATGCTGAGCTATTAATCTACCCCATCCCATCGACCTGCATGGGGATCAGAGCTCTCCATACCCCTCCCTATCTCCCAGTAAGAGGCAATAGGTGGAAAATCTAAAGGGCTGGAGAAGAAGAAATTCAATAGGAGTGGAGAGTGGACCATGGGAGAAAGGAAGGAGGAGGGACACCAGGGGGAGTGATAGGTGATCGGCAATACACTGTTTATTCCTCTCCACAGATACTGCCTGATTTCCTGAAGTAAGTTGTGTGTGCTGTTCTGGATTTCCAGCATCCATTGAGTCCTTTGTGTTTAAAACAGAGACATCTTGCTGTCAATACAATCAATGCAAACAGGCTTTTTCCACTGAAGTTGGGTGACACGAGTACTAGAGATCACGGATTAATGGGGAAATTTGGGAAAATTAAGGGGAACAAGGAGAAACTTCACTCAAAGAAGAGAGTGTGGAATGAGCTGCCAGTGGAAGTGGTGGATGCGAGGTCGATCTCAACATTTTAAATAAATTTAGATTGGTACATGGATGGAACAGGAATGGAGGGCTATGGTCCCAGTGCAGGTTGATGGGACTAGGCAGATTCATGGTTTGGCACAAACTAGATGTTTCTGTGCTGTCATGTTCTGTGTTTACACTCTAAACCAATTTTACATTCCTGCTTGAGGGAATTGATTCAAAGAGCTGGCATAACTCCAGCATCAAATTACTGGCTCACATAGTTTGAAGTTACAATATGTTATCAATTGAACCCACTAATAAGAGTCACTACAGTGGAGAGGAAATAGAATATTAACTCTAATCCTGGCAGATGAGTGATACTGTAGTTGTTTCATGCAACAAATAACACATACCAGTACGCAAGGTGCCTGTTCTGAAGAGCGAGCCTCTTTTGAATTTAGTGAGCTGTTGGCTGAATATTAGCAGAACAGCTACTGAGAGCATGTGCTGATGTAACCAAGATCTGAAGTGGAATATACATTCCGTGGCCACTTTATTAGGTACAAGAGTCAAACTCGGTGAGTTCTTCTGCTATAGCCCATCCACTTCAAGTTTTGATATACTGTGCATTCGGAGATGCTCTTCTCAACATCACTGTGGTAGCATGTGGTTATTTGACTAACCATAAGACTATAAATATTTGTCAATATCTCCAGTTGAACTTTGTCTTTTTGTGTGTTCTCCCCCAGCCGTCATTTTGTGGTTTTGTATTGCCACATGCTCGTTTGTTTTCATGCCCCATGCGCTCCTGTCCCTGTTCCTGCTCTACTCCAGCCCCTGTCTTACTGAGTACTCTGCCTCTCACCTGTTTCTCATTATTACCTGTTTACCTGCCACTTGTGTCTCACTGTGCTCCACCTATCATCTGCCTCTCTGTTTATTGTCAGTGTATTTCAGTCCTGTGTTTTCAGCTGTTTGTTGCCAGATTGTGTCAGTGAATTTTCCTGAGCCTTTCCTGTCTGTCTCTGTCTGTCTGTCTCTTTTGGATTTCTCTGGATGTTTTGATCTCTGCCTGAACTCTGATGCTGACTTTGTTTGCGCCTCGGGATTGTACTCTGTCTGTCTGAATATCAACTCTGCCTGTTTCCCAGTTCTGGTTTCTGGATTTCTCTGGATGATTTGATCTCTGTCTGAACTTTGATACCAACTTTGTTTGCACCTTGGAATTTGTTACTCAATTAATATCACTGTGCGCACAGTACTGAGTCTGTGATTTGATCCCTGCTCCAGCGTCCTGACAATATTCCCCTCAATCCTAGTCTGCTGCCTTTTCTCCGTAACCTTTGATGTCCTTACTAATCAAGAATCTATGACCCTCCACTTTAGATATATCCAATGACTCGGCCTCCACAGCCATCCGTGACAATGAATTGCATAGATTCACCACCTTCTGTCTAAAGAAATTCCTCCTCAACTCTATTCTAAATGGATATCCTTCTATTCCGAGGCTGCACCCTCTGGTCCTAGACTCTCCCACTATAGGAAACATTCTCTCCACATCCACTCTATCTAGACCATCAGACAGAGGAGCAGAATTAGGCCATTCAGTCCATTGAGTCTGCTCTATCATTCCATCCTGGCTGATTGTGAACCCCACTCAAGGCCATACACCTGCCTTCTCACCAAATCCTTTGATGCCATGACCGAACAGGCAATTCAGAGGGTGGAGCTTAGTCAAGATGGCACTAAACGGTGACTCCTTTGTTTGCATCTTCGTAAACAGCTCTATTTCTATCTTTAATAGCTCTATTTTTCCTTTTTGGGGTTCTTTTGAAGACCATGACCTGGAGTTAAATGCTGACTCTGCTTCTTTGCGGCAATGGGACCTGCTCTCAGGGTGTCATGACTGGCTGTTATCCAATATGCCAAGGGTGCGGCCTGAGAGTGCGGCTCGCCTTTGGGGGACTTTTAACTTTGTAAACCAGCGAGTTGTTTATGTCTCCCCTCTTGCTGTGAAACAGAGACACCCCTTTCTCCCTTATTAGGGCGAGAGAGAGAGAGCCTGTGGTATGTCGAATGCCGGGTGAAATGCAAAGTCTTTGGAGTACTGCAAGTCTGTGTCTTTGCTGTTGCTTTGCTCGCACTTGAGTGCTTGGTGGCAGGTGCCGATGTTTTTTTTGCCGGTGGGGGGAGAGGGGATTGTTGCTGTCACTTACGCCTGGGAGGGAGGGGAGCTGTGGGGGCTTTGGGGTTCTAACATTTAACTGTCCTTCATTCTTTTGGGGCACTCCTCTATTTTTGTGGATGGTTGTGAAGAAAAAACATTTCAGAATTTATATTGTATACATTTCTCTGACATTAAGTGTACCTTTGGAACCTAAACTATCAATTTCCACCTTCTCTTTTTCTTACAGAAACATCTGCATGATGCTAAGCTAGGGCGCATCATCAGTGATGCTACCTGGGGTTGTTAAGTGTTTCGGGTCTTTCAACATCATACACCCTCGCCCAGGTGACCCGACCAGGGTTGATCAGACCATGGCCTGTACCCTAGCAGCAACCCACCGATCTGCTCTCCTTATCCAGAGCCATCTTGACACTTGCTGCATCTGTGGTGGTAGAAATGGCTCTCCTTCTCTCTCCCGTGATTCCAAGTGCAATGTATACCTTGCAGAGCGACTGGCCTGCAAAGCCACGACACCCGACCTCCACGGGCCAACACTTTGCTCTCCAGCCTCTTTGGCAGTTGTTCTTCAGATCTTCATACTTGGCTCTTTTCCGCTCGTAGGCCTCCTCCATCCGTTCTTCCCACGGCACGGTAAGCTCGAACATGAGAACGTGCTTCGATGAGTCGGACCACAACACAAAGTCGGGCCACAATGTAGTCTGTGATGTGGGAAGGAAACTGCAGCTGTTTTCCCAGATCTGCTTTCAGCTTCTGGTCCTGCACAGTGAAGAACAACCCGGTTGCTTTCTGGTGTCCTGTTGGTCTTTCCCCTCTGACAAAGCAGGTGGTGTTCTTGACCAGACCTGTTTTCTGGCAGATGTTAAGGGTGCTGCAGATTGTCTCAGCAAGTGACTGGAGGACCTGGTCATGCCGCCACCGATAATGGCCATTGGCAAGAGCTCTGGGGCAGCAGCACAGAATATGCTCTAGTGTACCGGTCTTCTCACGGGGAAAGCTGGTCGTTCTGCAGGGCCCAGCAGTGCAGGTTGGATGGGCTAGGACGGATGTCATAAACAGCCTGGATGAGGAACTTGATGCGGTGTGGATCCACCTTCCAGAGATCGTTCCATGTGATCTTTCGCTCGATCTCCTGCTCCCATTTGGTCCAGGCTCCTTGCTGTTTCATTGCCACTGCTCTGCTGGTCCTCTCCTCCTCCACAGCTGCCCTTACTTCATTCTGAACCAGTTCTCATCACTCTTTCCCTTGTACTTTGTCAAAATGGGGGACTTCAAGGCTTCCAGGTCCAGCTCTTCCCTTGGTGACTACCCCCACCAGCACTTTGTGGTGTAGTCGCGCCTCAGCTTCTTCCACTACAGCTCCTGCTCTCCACTCTCTTCCAGTTCTCACTGCCACTCCTGCTCTGGCAACCTTTGGATCTGAAGATTCCCGGAATAGCAGCACCTCTCTTGCTCACAAAACCTTGAACTCCTCCTCGATGGATTTCAGGGGGAGCCTCAGTTTGCAGTTATTCCTGTACAGAGCGATGCTGCTGATGTTCCTTGGTAAACCCAGCCATTTTCGCAGGAACCGGCTGACTATCCTCTCTAATTCAGCAACAGTGGAAACTGGAAACTCTTAGAGAAGCAGTGGCCAGAGGATTCTTGGTAGTGTACTGTGCTGGTAAATCCATGCCTTAAACTGCCCAGGAAGGCCCATCCTGTCAACCTCCTGCAACCATTGTTCAAACTCCCCACAGGTGTTTCTTATTGCCGCCTTATCTCTGAGTGTTGCATCAAACATCTTCCCAAGACTTTTAACAGGGTTCTCTGAGATGGTAGGAATTGGAATGTCCTCAGTAGAGAAATGAAATCTCTCCTGTACTCTTCCCTCCTTCAGCACTGCAGATCTTGATTTTGGAGGCTTAAAGGACCTCCTTGCCCACCTCATCAACCTTTCCAGCCCCTTAAGAATCCACCTAGCACCAGGCACTGACTCCGTAGTGATAGTCAGATCATCCACGAAGGCTCGTATTGGTGGTTGGTGGATCCTAGATGGTGATTTCGGGCCTTGACACTGGCTCTGCAGATTTTACCAGCGTGTTCATTGCCAGGGTGAAGAGAATGACGGAGATGGTGCAGCCTGTGATGATACCAATCTCCAGCCTGCACCAGTCTGATGTTATTGGTCCTGTTGAGACTCTCGGGTCCTTCATTCCTTCAGGGCACTCCTCTGTTTTTGTGGTGTGACAAAAGAGCCAGTTATCAGAAGATTGATCCGATAAGAGGACAATGGGGGAACATGCAAGGTGATAATAAGAGAGAGACGAGAGAGATTACCGAAAGGAGACACGGTTCCGAGTATTGTCAGAGACCGGTGGCTTTGAACCCTGAACTGTTTGAAGTTTGATGGACAGGCGATACCCCAGCAGGGGGATAAAAAGGGACAGGGTCGCTAAGACAACAGACACACGACTCCACAAGGAAACGAGACCTTGGAAGCGGTGTGCCCCCCCCCCACAAGTTGGTGGGAGTTTTGGAAGTCTGATCGCGGGACCAGCCATAGACGCACAGCGTGGAAAGATACGGTCGGGTGGGAACCTGGTGTGTGTGTCCGCCCTTGCCTGGGTGCCTGGTTCACCGCAGAAAAACGATCGTATCTGGAACGGAGGGGTCACCGTCGGTGACCTCAGAAGACATTACAAAGGGCTCGCCCGAAAGCTAACTGCGAGGAATATCGAAGGTCTGTTTGGAATCCGATTTGCATATTCATTTGTTCGTTCTCTCTCTGTCTCTCTGTCTCTCTGTCTCTCTGTCTCTCTGTCTCTCTGTCTCTCTGTCTCTCTGTCTCTCTGTCTCTCTGTCTCTCTGTCTCTCTGTCTCTCTGTCTCTCTGTCTCTCTGTCTCTCTGTCTCTCTGTCTCTCTCTCCCCTCCTCACCACAACAGCGATTACTGCGAACTGAACTGAACTTTGCATCACTTGAAACTGATCATTTACCCCTAGACTGCGATAGAGCTTGATTGATCCTATTATCCTAGTTCTGTGTACATGTGTGTTTTATCATTGCTAAACTGTTGCATTTATATCCTTTTGATTAGAGTACTGTGTTGCTTATTTCTTTAATAAAACTTTCTTAGTTCCAGTAATCCAGACTCCAACTGAGTGATCCATTTCTGTTGGTTTGGCAACCCAGTTACAGGGTACGTAACAGTGGACGTTTGAGAAGAAAAGGCATTTCAGGATTTATATTGTATACATTTCTCTGACATTAAATGTACCTTTGAAACCTTCACAGTCCTGACGAAGGGTTCCGGCCCGAAACGTCGACTGATCTTTTCCATGGATGCTGCCCGACCTGCTGAGTTCCTCCAGCGTGTTGTGAGTGTTGTTTTAAACTATCAACTTCCACCTTAAATATACACACAGACTTGGCCTCCACCACAGTCTGTGGCAGAGCATTCCACAGATTTACTGCTCTCTGGCTTTTTAAAAAAAAAAAAAAAAAAAAATCCTCCTTACCTCTGTTGTAAAAGGTTTCCCCCTCAGTTTTGAGGCTGTGCTCTCTGTTCTTGTTCCCCACCATAGGAAACATCCTCTCCACATCCATCCTATCTAGTCCTTACAATATTCAGTAGGATTCAGTGAAATTCCCTGCATTCTTCTAAATTCCAGTGAGTACTAAAGGCTCAGCATTATCTTCTTGCTTTTATACTCTATTCCTCTTGAAATAAATACCAACGTTGCATTTGCCGCCTTTACCACAGACTCAACCTCTGAATTAACCTTCTGGGAGTCTTGCATGAGGACTCCTAAGTCCCTCTGCACCTCTGATAATTGAATCTTCTCCCCACTTAGATAGTAGTCCGCACTATTATTCCTTTTACCAAAATGCATTATCATATATTGCCCAACACTGCCACATTTTTTGCCTATTCTTCCAATTTGTCCAAGTCCTGCTGTAATCGCATTGCTTCCTCAGCCCTACCTACACCTCCACCTACCTTTGTATCATCCGTAATCTTTGCCACAAAACCATCACCTCCATTATCTAAATCATTGACAAACATTGACAAACAATGTGAAAAGTAGCAGTCCCAATACTGACCCCTGAGGAACACCACTAGTCTCCACTGGCAACCAGAAAAGGGCCCTTGTTGCCCCCTGCCTGTCAGCTATTCTGCTATCCATACCAGTATCTTTCCTGTAACACCATCAGATTTTATCTTGTTAAGCAGCCTCATGTGAGGCACCTTATCAAATGCCTTCTGAAAATCAAGTAAATGACATCCAACTGCCTGTCCTTTGTCCACCCTGCTTGTTACTTTCTCGAAGACCTCTAATAGATTTGTCAGGCAGGATTTCCTGATTTTGACTGACTTTATCATTAGTCTCCAAGTACCTCGAAACCTCATCCTTAACAATAGACACCAACACTTTCCCAACCACTGAGGTTAGGCTAACTCTCTTGTAATTTCCTTTCTTTTACCTTCCTCGTTTTTTAAAGAGTGGAGTTAAATTTCCAAACTTCCAGTGCTCCAGGACCATGCCAGAATCAAGTGATTCTTGAAAGATCATGACCAATGCATCAGCTATCTCTCCAGCAACCCCTCTCAGAACTCTGGGATGAAGTCTATCCGGGTCTGGCCCAGGTAACTTATCCACCTTAAGACTCTTGAGTTTGCCTAGCACTTTCTCCTTTGTAATAGCAATGACACTCACTCCTGCTCCCTGACACTCATGGACCTCTGGCACACTGCTAGTGTCTTCCACAGTGAAGACTGATGCAAAGTACCCATTAAGTTCATCTGCCATTTCTTTGTCCCCCATTACTACCTCACCAGAGTTAATTTCCAGTTCTCCAATATCATCTCTCACCACCCTTTTATTCTTTATATAACTGAAAATTTTTGGTATCCTGCTTTGTTTTTGGCTTGTCTGCCCAAATATTTCATCTTTTCCCTTGTATCTCTTTTAGTTGCCTTTAGTTGGATTTTAAAAGCTTCCTAGTCATTCAACCACCTACTCATTTTATATAAGGTAGCAAAGGTAGCCCTTTCCTGGGCTTTGATGCAGTCCCTAACTTTATCAGCCACGGTTGCTGACCCCTGCCATTTGAGAACAACTTCTTCTGAGACATATCTATCCTGCTCCTTGTGAACTATTCCCGGAAACTTCAGCCACCTCTGTTCTGCTGTCATCCCCACCAGTGTCCGCCAATCCACCTGGGCAAGGTCTGCTCTCATGCCTCTGTAATTCCCTTTATTCCATTGCGATATTGACTCATGTGACTTATGCTCCTCCCTCTCAAATTGCAGTATGAATTCAATCTCATTATGATCACTGTCTCCTGAGGGTTCCTTTACCTTATGCTCCCAAATAAGATCTGAGTTATTACACAACACCCAATTTAAGATGGCCTTTTCCCATGTAGGCTCAAACACAAACTACTCTTAAAAAGCCATCACGCAGGCATTCAAAAAAAAGTTCTCTTGCCATCCAATACCAATCTGATTTTCCCAATCACCTTGCATGTTGAATTCCCCCATTTACAATTCTGTCATTACCCATACTGCATGCCCTTTCCAGCTCCCTTTGCAATCTCAACCCCACATCTTGGCTGCTACTTGGAGGCCTATATATAATTCCCAAATTGTTTTTTTACCCTTGAAATTTCTTAACTCCACCCACAAAGATTAAACATTCTCTGACTCTTTATCACCTCTTTCTAAAGATGTAATTCCATCTCTTACCAACAGAGCCACACCACAGCCTATGCCTTTCTGTCTGTCCTTTTGATACAAAATATATCCTTTGATGTTAAGTTCCCAACAATGACCTTCTTTCAACCACGACTCAGTGATGCCCACAATGTTATACCAACCGATCTCTAATTGTGTCGAGTTTGTCCACCTTTTTCTGAATGCTACACACATTTAATTACAGCACCTTCAGGCTTGCATTCTTGAGTTTTGAATTTTGCCTCTGTGATACAATTTAACTTTTTGCTCTGTCTACATTTGTACCCAATCATTATCTTGCCCTTCCTTGCGTTCATATTACATATTACATCATCTACTTGTAAACCTACTGGCTTATCCTCAGCTCTGTCATACTGGTCCCTATCCTCCCGCCATAATTAGTTTAAACCACTCCCAACAGCCTGTCAGGATATTGGCCCCTCTCTGATTCAAGTGCAACCTCTCCCTTTTGTACAGGTCACACCTGTCCCAGAGGAGATCTCAATTATCCAGAAATCTGAATCCCTGCCCCCTGCTCCAATTCTCCAGCCACGCATTTATCCTCCACCTCATTCTATTCCTATCTTCACTGTCACTTGGCACAGGCAGCAATCCCTAGGTTACTACCTTTGAGGTCCTGCTTCTCAGCTTCCTTCCTAACTCCCTGTATTCCTTTTTCAAGACCTCCTCCCTTTTTCTTCCTATGTTGTTGGTATCAATACGTACCATGATCTCTGGTTGCTCACCCTCCCTTGTCCAGATAGCGTGCACACGTCCAGAAACCTCGCCGACCCTGGCATCTGTGAGGAAAACTACCATCCGTGTTTCCTTGCATCCACAGAATGACCTGTCTGTCCACCTAACCATAGAGTCCACTATTTCTGCTGCCATCCTCTCTGTTCATCCTCCCTCCTGAGTCACAGGGCCAGAATCCATGCCAGAGGCATGGTCACTGTTGCTTTCCCTGGTAGGTTCCCCCACCACCACCCCCCAGTCGTACTGAAAATGGTGTACTTATTGTTGAGGGGGATGCCCACATGGGTGCTCTCCACTATCTGTTGTTCCCTCTTCCCTCTCTTGACAGACACCCATTTATCTGTCTCCTGTAGCTCTGGGGTAACTATCTTCCTGTAGTTCCTGTCTATTTTTATCCAATAGATTTCAATGAGATCCCCCCTCATTCTTCTAAACTCAAGTGAGTATGGACCCAGAGCCATCAAACATTCCCGATACCCTTTCATTTCTGGGATTGTTCTCGTGAACCTCCTCTGGAACCTCTCCAATGTCAGCTCATCCTTTCTTGGATAATTCTGCTCACAATATTCCTCCTCTACTGTCATGATCAGGGCACACTCGGGTCTGGGTAGCCTCCAACCTGGTGGCATGAACATCAATTTCTTCAACTTCAGGTAATGCTCCCACACCTCTCCTTCACCATTCCCCATTCTCATTTTCCTCCCTTATCTGCCCATCGCCTCCCTCTGGTGCTCTTCCCCTTCTCTTTCTTCCATGGTCTTCTGCCCTCTCCGATCAGATTCCCCATTCTCTGGCCCTGTATCTCTTTCACCAGTCAACTTCCCAGCTCTTTACTTCCCCCACCCCTCCCGGTTTCACTTATCATCCTGTGTTTCTTCATCTCCTCCTCTGTTTCTTCAACTTTGACTCCTCATCTTTCTTTCTCCCATCCTACTGAAGGGTCTTGGCCTGAAACGTTGACTGTACTCTTTTCCATAAATGCCTGACCTGATGAGCTCCTCCAGCGTTTTGCATATGTTACTTAGATTTCCAGCATCTGCAGATTTTGTCTTATTTGTAAATTAAATCACCACTTGTGCTGGCAGCTCACCAACAGTTTTACTGTTACTGGCGCTGTCATAAATAATGTGTACTGGGTGGTAACGGTGTTCAGATGTCTCACAGCCTGTGGGAAGAAGCTGTTACCCTGCCTAACAGGCCTTGTTCTCATCCTGTGGTTCCTTCTCCATGATGATAGGATGTCAAAGGGATTGTGGGACGGGTGGGAGGTGTGCTTTCTTGTCTAAAGAGTTGGTGTTGAGGGACCATGTGAGATCATCTGTGATGTGCATGGCAAGAAAGGTCCTCCTAACTCTCTCTACGGAAGTGCAGTTTACATGCAGTGAGAAGTGGTCGGCCTGTACCTTCCTGAAGTCCACCATTATCTCTTTAGTCTTGTCCACATTGAAACTCAAGTTGTTGTGTTCACACCAACCCACAAGCCGCTCTACATTCTCCCTGTACACCGACTTATCGTCGTTGATGAGGAGGCAACTGACATCAGCAAACTCAGTGATGGGCTTAGATCTATACTCTTGTGTGCAGTGACTCTTTGTAAAGATTAAGATCCTGTTGGTAATATTACCAACTTTTTTTGATCTGACCCGCCACTTTAAAAAAAAAACAACTACTTGCATATACCCAAAGCATTCTCTGTACATTGAAATATACAGTGATGTGCATCAAATCAGTGAGGATCATGTGGGAGCAGGCCACAAATGTCACCACACAGGCAGTGCCAACACAGCATACCCTAACCATATGTCTTTGGAAAATGGGAGGAGACAGCCTGTTGGCAATAGGGTCAGAAATGGGACCAGACTCAGTGTCCTGCCGTATCCTCACATGAAGCACACTATCCAGGACATCCCTGTGGAGTGTTGGAGAACGAAGATGTGATGAGTGGTAATGAGGTGGGAGAGTAGGGTCAGGGAGCCTCATACTCTCACTACATCATGAACCAAAGAGCTTGGGGGATGGCAGCTCAGTATATCAGTCAGATTCAGCATCATTTATTTATAATATGGGATCCTCGATTTCCTCACTTGCAGACCACAGTCAGTTTGGATTGGCAACAAAATCTCCACCACAATCTCCATCAGCACAGGTGCACCACAAGGCTGTGTGCTTAGCCCCCTGTTTTACTCCTTTCATATTTATGACTATGTGGCTAAGCTCAGCTCCAATGCTGAATTCAAGTTTGCTGATGACACCATTGTCGTAGGCCAATTCAAATGTGGGGACAAAATGGCATATGGGAGGGAGATTGAAAATCTGACTGAGTGGTGTCATACAACAACCTCTCACTCATAGCCAGCAGACGCAAGGAGCTGAATATTGACATCAGAAGAAGTAAACCAGAGGTTCATGAGCCAGTCCTCACTGGGGAATCAGAGGTGGAGAGGGTCAGCAACTTTAAATTCCTCTGCGTTTCTATTTCAGAGGACCTGTCCTGGGCCCAGTACATAAGGACAATTATGAAGAAATCAGTAGTGCCTCAACTTTGGAAACTTGCATCCATCATCAAGGACCCCCAGCACCCAGGTTATGCTCACTTCTTGCTGCTACCATCGGGAAGGAGGTACAGGAGCTTTAGGACCCACACCATCGTGTTCAGGAATAGTTATTACCCCTCAACCATCAGGCTCTTGAACCAACTTCACTCAGCTTACCTGCTCCATCACTGAACTGCTCCCACAACCCAAGGACTCTTCATCTCAGGTTCTCGATATTTATTGCTTATCTAGTTTATTTTTATTTTTATATTTGTATAGTCTTTTCACGTTGATTGTCCGCCCTGATGATGCAGTCTTTCATTGATTCTATTATGGTTGTTGGATTTATTGAGTAGGCCTGCAAGAAAACGAATCTCAGGGTTGTATAGTCATTGTCATACTTTATTGATCCTGGGGGAAATTGTTTTTTTGTTACAGTTGCACCATAAATAATTAAATAGCAATAAAACCATAAATAGTTAAATAGTAATATGTACATTACGCCAGGAAATAAGTCCAGGACCAGCCTATTGGCTCAGGGTGTCTGACCCTCCAAGGGAGGAGTTGTAAAGTTTGATGGCCACAGGCAGGAATGACTTCCTATGACGCTCTGTGTTGCATCTCGGAGGAGTGAGTCTCTGGCTGAATGTACTCCTGTGCCCAACCAGTACATTATGTAGTGGATGGGAGACATTGTCCAAGATGACATGCAACTTGGACAGTATCCTCTTTTCAGACACCACCGTGAGAGAGTCCAGTTCCATCCCCACAACATCACTGGCCTTACGAATGAGTTTGTTGATTCTGTTGGTGTCTGCTACCCTCAGCCTGCTGCCCCAGCACACAACAGCAAACATGATCGCACTGGCCACCACAGACTCGTAGAACATCCTCAGCATCGTCCGGCAGATGTTAAAGGAGCTCAGTCTCCTCAGGAAATAGAGACGGCTCTAACCCTTGTAGACAGCCTCAGTGTTCTTTGACCAGTCCAGTTTATTGTCAATTCGTATCCCCAGGTATTTGTAATCCTCCACCATGTCCACACTGACCCCCTGGATGGAAACAGGGGTCACCGGTACCTTAGCTCTCCTCAGGTCTACCACCAGCTCCTTAGTCTTTTTCACATTAAGCTGCAGATAATTCTGCTCACACCATGTGACAAAGTTTCCTACAATGGCCCTGTACTCAGCCTCATCTCCCTTGCTGATGCATCCAACTATGGCAGAGTCATCAGAAAACTTCAGAAGGTGACAAGACTCTGTGCAGTAGTTGAAGTCCTAGGTGTAAATGGTGAAGAGAAAGGGAGACAAGACAGTCCCCTGTGGAGCCCCAGTGCTGTTGATCACTCTGTCAGACACAGTGTTGCAAGCACACGTACTGTGGTTGTATATGGTGACATTTACTGTATGTACTTTGACAATAAATTTCCTTTGAACTTTGAATATTTCACTGGCAGGAGGCAAAAAGTGGCAATAAAGGGGACCTATTCTGGTTCGTTGTGGGTGCTAGTGGTGTTCCACAGTGGCTAGTGTTGGGAACGATTCTTTTTACTTTACATATCAATGATTTGGATGAAGGATTTGAAGACTAATTGGCCAAGTTTAATTCTATTTATTTACTTATTGAGATACAGTGGGAATAGTCCCAGACCTTCATAAGAATGATTCAGTGAATGAAAGGGTTAATGTATGAAGAGTGTTTGTTGGCTGTGGGTCTGTACTCACTGGAGTTTAGAAAAACAAGGGGAGATCTCACTGAAATGTATCAAATATTGAGAGGCTCAGATAGAAACGATGTGGAGAGGATGTTTCCTATATTGTGGCGTCTAGGACTAGGGGGCACAGCCTCAGAATATAGGACGTCCATTTAGAACAGAGATGAGGAGGAATTTCTTGAGCCATAGGATGGTGAATCTGTGGAATTCATTGGCACAAATGGATGTGCAGGCCAGGTCATTGGTTATATTTAATGCAGACACTGATTAGCTCTTGATTAATCAGGGAATCAAATGTTTTGGGAAGAAGGCAGGAGAATGGGGTTGAAAGGGTCAATAATTCAGCCATCATGGAATGGCACAGCAGATTTGAAAGGCCAAATGGCCTAATTATGCTGTTTTGTATGAGCCCTCTATAGGATCAGCTATTCTGGAATGGGTGTTCTGCAATGAACTAGAATTGATTAGAGAGCTTAAGGTAAAAGAACCCTTAGAGGAAAGTAATCACAATATGATCGAATTCACCCTGAAATTTGAGAAGGAGAAGCTAAAGTCAGATGTATCAGTATTACAGTGGAGTAAAGGAAATTACAGAGGCGTGAGAGAGGAGCTGGCCAGAATTGATTGGAAAAGAACACTGGCAGGGATGATGGCAGAGCAGCAATGGCTGGAATTTCTAGATAGGATTTGGAAGGCACAGGATATATACAGAACAAAGAGGAAGAATTATTCTAAAGGAAAGATGACACAACCTTGGCTAACAAGAGAAGTCAAAGCCAACATAAAAGCCAAAGAGGGGGCATATAATAGATCAAAAAATAGTATGAAGTTGGAGGATGGGGAAGCTTCTAAAAACCAACAGAAGGCAACTAAAAAAGCAATTAAGAGTTTAAAGATGGAATATGAAAGTAAGCTAGCCAATAATAAAGAGGAGACCAAAGGTTTCTTCAGATACTTAGAGTAAAAGAGAGGTGAGAGAGCATATTGGACTGCTGGAAAATGAAGCTGGAGAGGTAGTATTGGGGGCAAGGAAATATCAGATGAACCGAATAAATATTTTGCTTTAGTCTTCACTGTGGAAGATGGTGGAAGTTCCAGGTGTCAGGGATTATGAAGTGTGCGAAGTTACCATAACTAGACAGGAGGTTCTTGGGAAACTGAAAGGGTCTGAAGGCAGATAAGTCACCTGGACCCAGGGTTCTGAAAGAGGTGGCTGAAGAGATTATAGAGGTGTTAGTAATGATATTGCAAGAATCACTAGATTCTGGAATTGTTGTGGAAGACTGGAAAATTGCAAATGTCACTCCACTCTTCAAGAAGGGAGGGAGAAAAAAGAAATTATAGGCCAGTTATTCCGACCTCAGTGGTTGGGATGATGTTGAAGTTGATTATTGAGGATATCATGTTGGGGTAATTGGACGTTGTAGTCAGAATGGTTTCCTTGAGGGAAAATCTTGCCTGACAAATCTGTTTGAATTCTTTAAAGAAATAACAAATAGGATAGACAGAGGAGAATCGGTTGATGTTGTCTACTTGGATTTTCAGAAGGCCTTTGACAAGGTGCCACACCTGAGGCTGCTTAACAAGTTGCCCATGATGTCAAAGGAAAGATTCTAGCATGGATAATGTAATGGCTGATAGGCAGGAGGCAAAGAGTGGGAATAAAGAGTGGAGCATTTTCTAGCTAGCTGCCAGTGACAAATGGTTTTCCACAGGGGCTGAGTTGGGACCACTTCTTTGTACGTTATATGTCACAATGACTTGAATGATGGAAATGAAGGTTTTGTAGCCAAGTTTGCAGATGATACAAAGATAGATGCAGGGCAGGTAGCTTTGAGGAAGTAGAGAGGCTACAGAAGGACCTAGAAAAATTAGGAAAATGGGTAAAGAAGTGACAGATGGAATACACTGTTGGGAACTGAATGGTCATGCACTTTGGTAGAAGTAATGAAAGGGTTGAGTATTTTCGAAATGGAGAGAAAATGCAAAAAACTGGGGTGCAAAGGGATTTGAGAGTCCTTGTGCAGGATTCCCTAAAGGTTGAGTCTGTGGTGAGGAAGGCAAATGCGATCTTAAAATTCATTTCAAAAGGACTAAAAATATAAAAGCTAGGAAGTAATGTTGAGACTTCATAAAGACTGCTGGGGCCACACTTGAAGAATTGTGAGTAGTTTTTGGCCCCTTTTCTTAGAAAGATGTGCTGAAACTGGAGAGGGTTCAAAGGAGATTCATAAAAATGATTCCAGGATTGAATGGCTTGTTATTTGAAGAGCGTTTGATGGCTCTGGGCCTGTATTCACTGAAATTCAGGAGGATGAGGGGTGACCTAACTGAGACCTATTGAACGGTGAGAGGCATTGATAGCATGGATGTGGAGAGGATGCTTCCTATGGTGGGAGAGTCTAAGACCAGAGGACACAGCCTCAGAGTAAAGGGGTGTCCTATAAAAATGGAGATGAAGAAGAATTTCTTCAGCCAGAGAGTGGTGAATCTAGAATTCATTGCCACAGGCAGTTGTGGAGGCCAAGTTTTTAAGACCGAGTTGGTAGATTCTTGATTAGTCAGGCCATGAAGGGAAAGAGCAGGAGGTTGGGGCTGAGAGGAAAATCAGATCAGCCATGATGAAATGGCGGAGCAGACTCGATGGGCCAAATGGCCTCATTCTGTTCCTATATCTTATGGTCTAAACTACAGATCTGTGCAGGTCGCCATGGTGGTAAGACACAGTACTGAAGATATAGGAAGGGGCCAGGGATGATCGCAAAGCAAATAGCTGCTGACAGACGTAATATGGAACAAAACACATCTAAATATTATGAAGTCAGAAATCAGCTGGGGAATGCTGCTGAGATGTCAGCACACATCGGAAGGAGGGTCTTTTTTTGAACACTTGGGGGCTAGTTTTGCAATATCTGAAAAGAACAGCAATGTTAGACAATCAAAATATATTTACAAATTTCAATTTTTTTGAAGATTTGAAAATGGTCTCAAATGCATACCAAAGGAGAATTACCAGTGCCTGAATTTGAATGATTCAGAAAGGATTCAAGTGATCTCAGAATCGGAATCAAGTTTATTATCACCGACGTGTGATGTGAAATTTAAACTCAGCAGCAGCAGTTCAATGCAATATACAATATAGAAGAGAGAAAATAAATAAATAACACTAGTTTCTTGATCAGTCAGGGTTTGGGGTTGAGTGGGATCCGCAATCAGCCTTCATGAAATGGAGTAGACTAGATGGGCTGAATGGCCTAATTCTGCTCCTATGTCTTATGGTCGAGTCATGGGAGATTTCAAAATGCAGGTCGATTGAGAAAAATCAGGATCTCAAGAGGGTGAGTTTATTGAATGCTTACAAGATGGATTTTGTAGAGCAGTTTATCGTTGAGCCTTCTGGGGGATCAGCTTTACTGGATTGGGTGTTATGTAATGAACCAGAGACGTTAGGGAGCTTAAGGTAAAAGAACCCTTAGGAGACTGTGATCAAAATATGACTGAGTTCAATGTGAAAATTGATGGGGAGAAAGAAAAGTCTGACATAGCAGTATTTCAGTGGAGTAAAGGAGATTACAGTGGTAAGAGAGAGGAGCTGGCCAAAGTAAATTGGAAGGAGATGCCGGCAGGGATGACAGCAGAGCAGTAATGGCATGAGCTTCTGGGGAAAATGAGGAAGGTGCAGGATAGATGTATTCCAGAAATGAAGAAATATTCAAATGGCAAAATGTACAACAGTGGCTGACAAGGGAAGTCAAAGCTAACGTAAAAACGAAAGAGAAGGCATACTACAAAGGGAGAATTAACGGGAAGACAGAGGATTTGGAAGCTTTTAATAACCTACAGTGAGTAACTAAAATAATCATTAGGGAAAAGATGAAATATGAAAGCAAGCTAGCAAACAATATCAAAGTGGATAGTTAACGCTTTTTCAAGCATGTATAAAATAAGAGATGAGAGTGAGTATAGCAGATATCAGATGGCAGATGAACTAAATGAGTACTTAACATCAGTCTTCACTGTGGAAGGCACTGGCAGTGTGCCAGATGTTGAAGGGTGTGAGGGAAGAGAAGTGAGTGCAGTTACTGTTACAAGGGAGAAGGTGCTCAAAAAGCTGAAAGACCTGAGGGTACATCAGGCAGCCGGACCAGATGAACTGCACCCTTGGGTTCTGAATGAGGTAGCAGTAGAGATTGTGGAGGAATCAGTAATAATCTTTCAAAAATCTTTGGACTCTGGCACCATGCCAGAGGACAGGAAAATTGCAAATGTCACTCCACTCTCTAAGAAAGGATTAAGGAAGCAGAAGGGAAATTATAGGCCAATTGCCTGACCACCGTGATTGGGAAGATGTTGGAGTCAACTGTTAAGGATGAAGTTATGGAGTACTTGGTGACACAGGACAAGACAGGACAACATCAGTATGGTTTCCTTAAGGGAAAATCTTACCTGACGAGCCTATTGGAATTCTTCGAGGAGATTACAAGTAGGACTGATAAAGGCAATGCAGTGGATGTTGTATATTTGGACTTAGAGAAGGTCTTTGATGAGGTGCCACACATGAGGCTGCTTACCAAGTTAAGAGCTCAGAATTAGAATCAGAATCAGGTTTATTATCACTGGCATGTGATGTGAAATTTGTAAACTTAGCAGCAGCAGTTCAATGTAATATAGAAGAGAAAAAAAATAAGTAAATCAATTACAGTATACATATATTGAATAGATTAAAAACTGTGCAAAAAACAGAAATACTGTATATTAAATAAGTGAGGTAGTGTCCAAGGGTTCAATGTCCATTTAGGAATCGGATGGCAGAGGGAAATAGCTGTTCCTCACCATCTCCTTACAGTACAGGACAACTGAATGCCCACTGGGTTCCTGTTCACTCAGCCGGGTACACTATATCCTGATTTACCTATCATGTGCACATCGAAGCACGGGATGAAGTGTACCATTTGTGTTAGCAACCCATGGATGAGCTGGAATCGCCCGCAAGTGCAGGAGGCCATAGATCGACATATGGGAATGGGAAGTGGAATTAAAATGGGTGGCCACTGGGAGATACCACTTTTTCTGAAACATTCAGGGCCCGAAACAGTCCTTACAGATGAGTCCGTTGGGGTTATATACTGTGATATACTGTGTTTGGTGCTCCTGGTGTGGCCTTCCGTATATCAGTGAGACCTGAAGTAGATTGGGAGACTGCTTCATTGAGCACCTACACTCTAACCACCAAAAAAAGCAGGATCTCCCAGTGGATCTTCCACTTCCCATTCCAATATGTCCATCCACGGCCTCCTGCACTGTCGTGATGACGACATACTCAGGGAGGAGGAACAACACCTTGTATTCCATTTGGGTAGCCTCCAAGCCGATGGCATGAACATTGATTTCTCAAACTTGTGGTGATGCCCACACCCCTTCACCATTTCCCATCCCCTTTTCCCTCTCTCACCTTATCCCTTTGCCCAGCCATTGCTTCCCTCTGGTGTTTCTCCCCCTTTTCTTTCATGGCCTTCTGTCTCTTTCACCAAACAACTTCCCAGCTCTTTACTTCATCCTCCCCTCCAGGTTTCACCTTTCACTTGGTGGTTCTCTCTTCTCTCCCCCTACCTTTCAAATCTACTCCTCAGCTTTTTCTCTCCAGTCCTGCTGAAGGTTTTTAGACCAAAACGTTGACTGTACTTTTTTCCATAGATGCTGCCTGGCTGCTGAGTTTCAATAGACAATAGGTGCAGGAGTAGGCCATTCGGCCCTTCGAGCCAGCACTCCGATTCACTGTGATCATGGCTGATCATCCACAATCAGTACCCCATTCCTACCTTCTCCCTATATCCATTGACTCCGCTATCATAAAGAGCTCTATCTAACTCTTTCTTGAAAGCATCCAGAGAATTGACCTCCACTGCCTTCTGAGGCAGAACATTCCACAGATCCACCACTCTCCAGGTGAAAACGTTTTTCCTCAACTCTGTTCTAAATAGCCTACCCCTTATACTTAAACTGTGGCCTCTGGCTCTGAACTCCCCCCAACATCAGGAACATGTTTCCTGCCTCTAGCGTGTCCAATCCCTTAATAAACTTGTATGTTTCAATCAGATCCCCTCTCAACCTTCTAAATTCCAGAGTATACAAGCCCAGTCACTCCAATCGTTCAACATATGACAGTCCCACCATCCTGGGAATTAACCTCGCGAACCTATGCTGCACTCCCTCAATAGCAAGAATATCCTTCCTCAAATTTGGAGACCAAAACTGTACACAATACTCCAGGTGTGGTCTCACCAGGGCACAGTACAACTGCAGAAGGACCTCTTTGCTCCTATACTCAACTCCCCTTGTTATGAAGGCCAGTGTGCCATTAGCTTTCTTCACTGCCTGCTGTACCTGCATGCTTACTTTCAGTGACTGATGAACAAGGACACCTAGATCTCGTTGTACTTCCTTTTCCTAACTTGACACCATTCAAATAATAATCTGCCTTCCTGTTCTTGCCACCAAAGTGGATAACCTCACATTTATCCACATTAAACTGCATCTGCCATGCATCTGCCCACTCAACCAACCTGTCCAAGTCATCCTGCATTATCTCGCCATCCTCTGCACATTTCACACTGCCACTCAGCTTTGTGTCATCTGCAAATTTGCTAATGTTACTTTTAATCCCTTCATCTAAATCATTAATGTATATTGTAAATAGCTGCGGTCCCAGCACCGAGCCTTGCAGTACCCCAAGTCACCGCCTGCCATTCTGAAAGGGACCCATTAATCCCTACTCTTTGTTTCCTGTCTGCCAACCAATTTTCTATCCATGTCAGTACCCTACCCCCAATACCACGTGCTCTAATTTTGCCCACTAATCTCCTATGTGGGACCTTATCAAAGGCTTTCTGAAAGTCCAGGTACACTACCTCCACTGGCTCTCCCTTGTCCATTTTCATAGTTACATCCTCAAAAAATTCCAGAAGATTAGTCGAGCACGATTTCCCCTTTATAAATCCATGCTGACTCGGTCCGATCCTGTTACCGCTATCCAAATGTGCCGCTATTTCATCTTTTATAATTGACTCCAGCATCTTCCCCACCACTGATGTCAGGCTAACTGGTCTATAATTCCCTGTTTTCCTCTCTACCTCCTTTCTTAAAAAGTGGGACAACATTAGCTACCCTCCAGTCCTCGGGAACTGATCCTGAATCTATAGAACATTGGAAAATAATTACCAATGCATCCACGATTTCTAGAGCCACCTCCTTAAGTACTCTGGGGTACAGACCATCAGACCCTGGGGATTTGAGCCCTCAGTCCCATCAGTCTATCCAACACCATTTTCTGCCTAATGTGAATCTCCTTCAGTCCCTCCGTTACCCGAGGTCCACTGGCCACTATTACATCTGGGAGATTGTTTGTGTCTTCCCTAGTGAAGTACCTGTTCAACTCGTCTGCCATTTCCATGTTCCCCATAATAAACTCACCCGCTTCTGTCTTCCAGTATTTTGTGTGTGTTGCTCGAATTTCCAGCATTTGCAGACTTTCTCTTGTATGTAACATTCCCACAGTGTTCATCAGAATAACACAAGGAACACTAATAACAACAGTGATGTTGCCCAGTAGTTAGTGCGATGCTATTACAGCTTGGGGCATCAGAGTTCAACAGTGGTGCACCTCGGGTGTGTGCTTAGCCCACTGCTCTACTCTCTGTATACCCATGACTGTGTGGCTTGGCATAGCTCAAATACCATCTATAAATTTGCTGATGATACAACCATCGTTGGTAGAATCTCAGGTGGTGACGAGAGGGCGTACAGGAGTGAGATATGCCAACTAGTGGAGTGGTGTCGCAGCAACAACCTGGCACTCAACGTCAGTAAGATGAAAGAGCTGATTGTGGACTTCAGGAAGGATAAGACAAAGGAACACATACCAATCCTCAGACGGATCAGAAGTGGAGAGAGTAAGCAGCTTCAAGTTCCTGGGTGTCAAGATCTCTGAGGATCTAACCTGGTCCCAACATGTCAATGTAGTTATAAAGAAGGCAAGACAGCGGCTAGACTTTATTAGGAGTTTGGAGAGATTTGGCATGTCAACAAATACACTCAAACTTCTATAGTTGTATGGTGGAGAGCATTCTGACAGGCTGCATCACTGTCTGGTATGGAGGGGCTACTGCACAGGACTGAAAGAAGCTGCAGAAGGTTGTAAATCTAGTCAGCTCCATCTTGGGCTCTAGCCTACAAAGTACCCAGGACATCTTTAGAGACAGGTGTCTCAGAAAGGCAGCGTCCATTATTAAGGACCTCCAGCACCCAGGGCATGTCCTTTTCTCACTGTTACCATCAGGTAGGAGATACAGAAGCCTGAAGGCTCACACTCAGCGATTCAGGAACAGCTTCTTCCCCTCTGCCATCCAATTCCTAAATGGACTTTGAAGCTTTGGACACTACCTCACTACTTTAATATACAGTATTTCTGTTTTTGCACATTTAAAAAAAAAATCTATTCAATATATGCAATTGATTTACTTATTCATTATTGTGCTTTATTTATTATTTTTCTCTCTCTGCTGGATTATGTATTACATTGAACTGCTGCTGCTAAGTTAACAAATTTCATGTCACATGTGATAATAAACCCGATTGTGTAAGAAGTTTGTACGTTCATGCCCTGAGTGCAGGAGTTTCTTCTGGATGCTCCAGTTTCTTCCACGTTCCAAAGATGTACTAATTAATAGGTTAATTGGTCAGTCATTGTAAACTGTCCTGTCATTAGGCTGCTGGGTGTGTACCTGGGCAGCACGACTCAGTTGGCCAGAAGCACCTGTTCCCTCTATATATCCGAAAAGAAACAAAACAAAAAAAAAAAAACAGGATTCACGACCCTCCGGATAAAAAAAAATCCTCCATCTCTGTTCTAAATGGATACCCCTCTATTCTGAGGCTGTGCTGTCTGATCCTAGACTCCCCCACTGTAGGAAATATCCTCTCCCTATCGACTCTTAGCCAGGCCTTTAAATATTCGAAAGGTTTCAATGAGATCCCCCTCATTCTTCCAATCTTCAGTGAGTACAGCCCAAGAGCCATCAAATGCTCCCCACACATTAACCCTTATATTCCTGGAATCATTCCTCTGAACATCCTTTGGACACTCCTCCATGCCAGTACATTTTTTATTAAATAAGGGTATACAAACTGCCACAATAATCCCAGTGCGGTCTGAATAATGTCTTATATAGCCTCAGCATTACATCCTTGCTTTTGTGTTCAAATCTTCTCGAAATGAATAAAAAATGGAGTGCAGGGTAATGGAATTGGTAGAAACGTACCTTATTCACAGCCACCAGCGTTGAGTTGGGTTCACTTTAAGTGGCTCGTCGGACGTCGTGACTTAAAGTACTTTTACTGCGCTTTGCATTCAGTGTTTGGAATACAATAAATAAGTTGCTACATTTTTTCTTAAGCACAAAACATCTCTTGCCATTTTATTTGTGAAAATCTACATTGGTGACCCTGATGCTCTAGGAAAATTCCAGAGTTATTGAACGTATCGGCAAACGCAGTCGCTTCGAAACTGCCAGAGTTTAGAAGTAAAACACTGTCACTTGGTTTGTACAATCCAACATGCAATTCATACCGTGAGAAATCACCGCTGGCAACACCAGATTCTAAATTGTGGTGGTATCACTCAGCAAATCCACGGCTGCCAGAGTGGTGAGTCTACTAGAACACGAGCCTGAACACGATAAATACTGATTGCTAAAACTCACCCTTTCCAGACTTTTGGACTGTTGGAGTCTGAGCGAGCCAGACAGTCACTTTCCTACCTGGCCTTGGCGACGCTGGGCCTTTGGAGCTGATGGTCCACAGGACCACATCCTGCCTCTCCTGGGAAATCACCATCCTTGATTTACTTTTAAAGAACCTTTCATGCAGCAAATACCTGATCAAGTTTGCATAACCCTCGCTAATGAAGGACTGTAGGGAGCTTACTGAAATGGCTGATAGTCTGTTCCTCCTCCTTTCCCTCCTCAGTAAGCCCAGACAGCAAGGCCCCCAGCACAAGGATGCCCACAGCTGAGAAGCAGACAGTGCCAGGTCTGTGTTTTTACCACACTTGCTTTGGTACGAATGCTAGGAAGTGACGACGGCCTTGCAGCTTTGACAGTGCCAGTGCATCGGGACATAAGGGGTTTGTGAGCACCTTGGGTTCCAGCTGCCAAGGTCATCTGTTGTTAGTTACAGACACCCTTTCAGAGCAACGCTTCCTGTGTGACACGGGTGCTCAAGTGAGTGTGCTGCCAGCACTGTCTATTGATGAGAAGGCAACGAGTGACAAAACCTCACTGGCAGCACGATCCAGACTTACGGGACATGGTGGGTGACACTCTGCTTCAGTGGGCAATGTTACACATAGGTAACGTTGGCTAGACCTCTGCTCAGTGCAGATCTGCCTTGTGCCCGAAATCTTAACTGCCAGCTTGTAGATGTCAAGGACTTTGGGTTATTACACTGCTCCCCCATCACGTTCCCCACAATGAGTCTATCAAGCACACGCACCACCACATGAGAGTCTACGGGTGATTCCCAGACCTCACCAAGCCCACATTCTCCACTACAGTCACAAAACATGGGCTTGAGCAACACATTTCCACAGCTCGCCCGCCAACTCCGATGGTGCCTGCTGCCCACGTGGCAATTATTGACCTCATCACTCCCGCTTGTTACCCATTCCCACACATCCAAGACTTCTTAGCCCGTTTAGCCGGGAAGTTAATTTTTTCCAAAATCGATCTGGTTAGGTGCCTGTGCGCTCAGAGAACCTTCCCAACATGGCTGTGATAACCCGGTACAGTATGGCCTTTTCCGAGTTTCTGGGCATGCCGTTTGAGTGAAAAATGCAGCACAGACTTTCCAATAGCTGGTAGATACTGTATTAAAAGATTTAGATTTTCTTTTAGTTCATCTGGATGACAAACTTCTTGCCAGTGCACCCGAATCTGAACATGTATCTCAGCTCCACACACTTTTTGAGAGCTTAAACCAATGCGGGTAGATTATTAACCTTGCTAAACACTCGTATGGGTTATCAACCATTGACTTATTTGGCCATCACGTCTTCTCAGAAGGTACAAAACCCATCCCATCGAAAGTAAGCACTACTATCGATTTCCCACCACCCCGCACTTCTAGAAAACTATAAAAAGTTTTTGGGTATGGTGAATTTTTATCACCGCTTCATTTGGCGTGCCACTGAGCTTCTGGTCCCCATGTATGGTGCTTTTAAAGGCAGTACCTGATCAGTGTTTGACTGGTCAGGGCATTTGATGATATCAAATGGCTCTTTCTAACGCGACCCTACTGCCACACCCTCTCTCCAACACACCCATAGCCATGTCGGACTGTGCTGCGGGTGCTGTGCACAAACAGTTGGTTGGAGGCATATGGCAGCCGTTCACCACCCTCTCTTGGCGACAGCTCCGTCCCCTAGTAAGGAAGTGCCAAGAGCTTCCCGGTCTCTATCTGGCTGTCCACCATTTTTGTTTACTTCTAGAGGGTCGCCATTTCATAGCATTTGTTAAACACAAGCTCCTCATGCACACAATGGCCAAAATATCAGACCCTTGGTCTGCACTGCAACAATGCCAAATGGACATAGAACATAGAACTCTACAGCACATTACAGGCCCTTCGGATCACAACGTTATGCCGACCATGTAACCTGCTCCAGAAACTGCCTAGGATTTCCCTACTGCATATCCCCCTATTTTTCTAAGCTCCATGTACCTATCTAAGAGTCTCTTAAAAGATCCTATCATATCTGCCTCTACTATCTTCACTGGCAGTGCATTCCATGCACACACCACTCTCTGTGTGAAAAATTAATCCCTGACGTCTCCTCTGTACCTATTTCCAAGCACCTTAAAACTGTGCCCCCTCGTGTTAGCCATTTCAGCCCTGGGAAAAAGCCTCTGACTATCCACACGATCAATGCCTCTCATCATCTTATACATCTCTATCAGGTCACCTCTCACCCTCCGTCCCACCAAGGAGAAAAGGCCAAGTTCACTCAACTGGAACATAAGACCCGATCTGGGTAGTTTGTCCGAGTTCCAGACAGGCTCACAATGATGCTTTTGAGAATTCTGGGGGAGCCCGTGTAGGGTAATGTAATTGGTGGAAATGTACATAATTCACATCCACTGACATTGAGTTGGGGTTCACATGAAGAGGCTGGTTTGACATGCTGACATGATACTTTTACCGTGCTTTGTGTTCAGTGTTTGGAGTACAATAAATGAATTGTTACGGTTTTTCTTAAACATAAAATTCCCCATGTCGTGTTGTTTGTTTCCTACAGGAGTATTAGAAATGTCTGAAGCCAATTTGCATATGCAAATTACAGACAATACACTTTGTAACATATTTGTTGATGGATATGTGAGGATGTATAGTGAAATTTTGTTTCCACTTGAAGGAGAAGGAATAGGTGACCGTGTGGAGGTGTGTGTCCAGTGGTGAAAGTGCTGTTCAGCTCTGGATCCACGTACTGTGAAGCATTCAGCGAAAGCAGGAAAGCAGTATCCATCGTCAGAGATCCCCACCACCCAGGCCATGCTGTCCCTCGCTGCTGCCATCGGGTAGAAGGTATAGGAGCCCCAGGACTCACACTACCAGGTTCAAGAGCAGTTACTACCCCTCAACCACTGGGCTCTTGAACAAAAGAGGGTAACCACACTCACTTAAGGACTCTTTTATCTTGTTATTTCATGCTTGTTATTTATTATATCTGCAGTTGCACAGTTTGCTGCCCATTGACCCTGTTTACAGTTCTATAGATTTGCTAAGTATGCCCGCAGAAGGAGAATCTCAGGGTTGTGCGTGGAGGCAAGTTTGTACCCTGAGAATACATTTTACTTTGAACTTTGCCTACTTCTTTGACTTTGAAAAGCGTCGTTTGCATTAAGGACCAACCCATCCGGCATCAGCTTAGCACGTTCACACTGCTCAGCAGAATAACACAGAACACAACAGCCGACAAAACATGTCCCCATTCCTCCCGCACAAGCAGATACTATACACAGTCGTCTAATTGCAAGACAAGCAGCCTTCTACATCCTTCAGCCTGCTGTGGACCCAGATTCAGATGCAGACGTGCAGACATAGGCCTTCGATGATTCCAGTGGGCTCACAGAGATTCACAGACCCTCGACTCTGGTCAATAGGCCTCAACTTCTGGACATACGAATCCACCCTCAGGTCTTGATCCTTAACATCGATTCAGGACCTGCCAACCAACGAACACTCGGCCTCAAACTCCAGAAGTCACCGTTGATGGGACCCGGAACACCAGGCCTTGAACTTGGACTCGCCGATGATGGGTACCTGAGCACTAGGCCTGGAAGTCCAGAATCACCGACTTGCAAACCCAGGGTAACTAGGCTTCAATCCACCTGCCTACATGGAGCTCCGACTCTGGAACCCTGGCATGTACATTTGGGCATAAGCTCAAATCCACTAGGAGTCTTGAATTCTAGTCCTGATTTAGTAACTTGCTTCCAGCAAATCTAAGATGATAGTTTGTGAGTCAGTAAAGAAGAATTTTCTTAAAAACATTTTGAAGTGTGGTAATTTATTTTAAAAGTTGCATGCTCACCATGCATGTTAAAAATATTATGTAGGTTTGGGAATTGAAAGAAAATGCTTGGAGTCTTGCTGGTGTGTTTTAGCGCGTATTTCTCCAAAAACATAGAACACCATGTCACTGAGTGCTTGCAGATGTGAAACTCAAGTCATGCAATGTAGAACTGCGGAGATACTTGGGTCAGGCTCGATGTCCAACACATTTAATGCTCTTTCATCAAGGTATCAGAATCAGGTTTAATATTCTGGCATTTGTCGTGAAATTTGTTGCTATGCAACAGTACAAAGCATAATGATAACAACTATAAATTACGATAAGTATATATACTGTGCGATCGAGAATCTCCGGAGGGGAAGGCCCCAGATCCTCGGCTTTGCCTATTGCTGGGGCCAGGGTCGAAGTGCTCAACAGAGATGGTGCTCGGTGTTGGAGAGCCGGTCGGAGGCTCGGAGTTTTCTGACGGACTCGGAGTCAGACTGTGGACGGATGCTGCCAGGATGCTGCATCGGCAAGTTGGCGGCACTGGAGGTTCACTGTCTGCGTGAGATGATGGGACTTTCGAGAGACTCTGAAACTTTTTACCATGCCCATAGTCTGTTCTTTATCAAATTACAGTATTGATTTGCACTGTTGTAACTATATGTTATAATTATGTGGTTTTTGTCAGTTTTTCAGTCGGTTTGTCATGTGTTTCTATGATATCATTCTGGAGAAGCATTGTATCATTTCTTAATGCATGCATTACTAAATGACAATAAAAGAGGACTGTGTATCCTCATAACCTAAAAAATCTTCTTCTTTTTCCCACTCAGGCCTATTACCTCTTCTTCTCAGAAGTAGATGTGCTCTGCTATCTTTGTTTTTGGTAATAGTTTCCTATTCCTCACTCCAGCCTCTTGCCTCTTCTCCTCGGCTGCCTATCACGTGCTCCTCATGCCATTCCTCCTTCCCTTTCTCCCATGGTCGACTCTCCTCTCCTACCAGGTTCCTCCTTCTTCAGCCCTTTATCTTTACCACCTATCACCTCCCAGCTTCTTAACTGACTTCTACCTGGTCTCAACTATGACCTTTTAGTCTGTCCTCCTTTCCCCTCCCCCTCCCCCCACCTTCTTATTCAAGAATCTTCCTCATTTCTTTCCAGTCCTGGCCTGAGACATAGACTATTTACTCCCCCTCAACCCCCGCAGAGCTGCTGCCTGACCTGCTGAGTTCCTCCAGCATTTTGTGTGTTACTCTGGATTTCCAGCATCTACAGAATCTCCTGTGCTTATAATTAAGCATGTATTTTTTCTCATGAATTATTTACATTGCTTTTATTCCCCCTCTCAGTAAAAATGATCATAAAAAAGCAATAATTTCCAACTGGTATTCAATAGCTGTCATTTTCCAAAAATGAGCAACATTCCCGAAGATTGTTTTGTGCTGTGAAGCCATAATGAACTCCAGAGGTAAACAGGCTTCACTTTCCTACAGACTCTGCAGTTTGTGGTTCCAATTTAAGGGCAAGAAATGATACTGTCAATTCTTGTCCAGCATTCCGTGAATCAGCCATACGTTGCAACAACATTCCTCTGTAAAGCCTTGATTTCATAAGACCATAAGAAAAAGGAGCAGAACTAGGCCATTTCATCATGGCTGATCCATCTCCCTCTCAACCACAATCTCCTGCCTTTTCCCTGTACCCCTTCATAGAGTTATAGAGAAGTACAGCACAGAAACAGGCCCTTTGGCCCATCTAGTCTATTCTGATACCATTTAACCTGCCTACTCGCATCGACCTGCACCGGGACCATGGCCCTCCATTCCCCTCCCATCATGTACCTATCCAAACTTCTCTTAAATGTTGAGATCAAGCTCGCATGCACCACTTGTGCTGGCAGCTCATTCCACAATCTCACCACCCTGAGTGAAGAAAATTACCCTCATGTTCCCCTTAGACTTTTGACTTTTCACCTTTCACCCTCAACCCATGACCTCTGGTTGTAGTCATAACCAACCTGCTCGCATTTACCCTACCGATACCCCTCATAATTTTGTAAACCTCTGTCAAATCTCCTCTCAGACTTCTATGTTCTAAAGAATACAGTCTGAACCTATTCAATCTTACGTTGTAACTCAGGTACTCCAGAACAGGCAACATCCTTGTAAATTTCCTCTCTAATCTTTCAAACGTTCAGAAGGTTGAAAGGTTCATTTTATTGTCAAAGTATGCATGTACAATACAACTCTGATTGCATGTACAATACAACTCTGATATTTGTCTTCCCCAGGTAGCCATGAAATACAGAAAGACCATAAACCAACTTCCCCCGCAAGAAAGATCCTCCAACCCCTCCCCAGCAGAAAAAAACAGCGAAAATACACCATAAGCCCATAAGACATAAGAGCAGAATTAGGCAATTTGGCTGTTCGAGTCTTCTCCGTTATTTCATCGTGGCTGATCCAATTTTCCTTTCAACCCCAATCTCCTACTTTCTCCCTGTATCACTTCGTGCCCTGACCAATCAGGAATCCATCAACCTGTGCCTTAAATGTACATACAGACTTGGCCTCTGTAGCTGCCTGTGGCAAAGAATTCCACAGATTCACCACTCTCTGGCTAAAAAAAAACCCTGCACATCTCCATTCTAAAAGGACCCCCCTCTATCCTAAGACTGTGTCCTCTGGTCTTAGACTCTCACACCACAGAAAATATCCTTTCTATATCCTCTCTATCAAGGCCTTTCACCATTCGATTGGTTTCAATGAAGTGACCCTTCATTCTTCCGAGTTCTAGTGAATACAGGCCCAGAGCCATCAGTCACTCCTCGTATTTCAAGCCATTCAATCCCGTATCATTTTCATGAACCTCCTTTGAACCCTCTCCAGTGTCAGCACATCCTTTCTGAGATAAGGGGCCCAAATCCTTACTGGAAAAGGTTCAGAGGAGGTTCACAAGGAGGATTCCAGGAATGAAAAGGTTATCATATAAGACATAGGAGCAGAATTAGGCCATTCAGCCCATCAAACCTTCTCCTCCATTCCATCATGGCTGATCCCAGATCCCACTCAAGGCCATACACCTGATCTTTGATGCCCTGACCAATCAGGAACTATCAACTTCTGCCTTAAATATACCCACGGACTTAGCCTCCACTGCAGTTTGTGATAGGGCATTCCACAGATTCACTGCTCTCTGGCTAAAGAAATTCCTCCTTGCCTCTGTTCTAAAGGGTCGCCTCTCAATTTTGAGGCTGAGCCCTCTAGTTCTGGACAGTCCCACTATAGGAAACATCCTCTCCACATCCACCTTGTCTAGTCCTTTCAACATTCGACAGGTTTCAATGAGATTCCCCCCAACATTCTTCTAAATTCCAGTGAGTACAGGCCCAAAGCTGCCAAATGTATTATATATGTTAACCCCTTTATTCCTGGAATCATCCTTGTAAGCCTCCTCTGGACTCAAACAATGACAACATATCCTTTCTGGGAAATGGGGCCCAAAAGCGTAGTTTGCGGGCTGCGGAGTGAGCCGGGAGCAGAGTGAAGGCTTAAGGACTTTGGCTAAACGGGCGGAAACGGGCGAGGTGAAGAGGGTTTGATATTCATTTTTTGTTGTTATTTGCGGAGAGGGACAGTATGAGTGTGAGGGCAGCTTGTTGTTCTCGGTGCCAGATGTGGGAGGCCCTGGAGTTTCCAAGCCTCCCAGACGTCCATATCTGCACCAGGTGTGCCAAGATGCAGCTCCTAAGGGACCGCGTTAGGGAACTGGAGCTGCAGCTCAATGACCTTCGTCTGGTCAGGGAGAGTGAGGAGTTGATAGAGAGGAGTTACAGGCAGGTGGTCACACCGGGGCCACGGGAGGCAGACAAGTGGGTCACGGCTAGGAGGGGGAAGAGGCAAAGTCAGGTAATAGAGAGTACCCCAGTGGCTGTGCCCCTTGACAATAGGTACTCCTGTTTGAGTACTGTTGGGGGGGGACAGCTTACCTGGGGGAAGCGACAGTGGCCGTGCCTCCGGCACAGAGTCCGGCCCTGTAGCTCAGAAGGGTAGGGCAAGGAAGAGGAGGGCAGTTGTGATAGGGGACTCGATAGTAAGGGGGTCAGATAGGAGATTCTGTGGACGAGGTCAGGAGACCCGGATGGTAGTTTGCCTCCCTGGTGCCAGTGTCCGGGATATTTCTGATCGTGTCCAAGATATCCTGAAGTGGGAGGGAGAGGAGCCAGAGGTCGTGGTACATATAGGTACCAATGACATAGGTAGGAAAAGGGAAGAGGTCCTGAAAGGAGAATATAGGGAATTAGGAAGGGAGTTGAGAAAAAAGACGACAAAGTTAGTAATCTTGGGATTACTGCCTGTGCCACGCGACAGTGAGAGTAGGAATGCAATGAGGTGGAGGATAAATGTGTGGCTGAGAGATTGGAGCAATGGGGCAGGGATTCGGGTTTTTGGATCATTGGGACCACTATTGGCGCAGGCGTGACCTGTACAAAGAGGATGGGTTGCACTTGAATCCTAGGGGGACCAATGTCCTGGTGGGGAGATTTGCGAGGGCTACTGGGGTGACTTTAAACTAGAACGGTTGGGGGGAGGGAATCAAATCAAGGAGACTAGGAGTTGGGAGGTTGATGTAGGGGAAAAGGAAGAAAATGATAACAAAGTTGTTTGCTCAATTCAGGATAAACAGAGAGTGGGAGGTAGAGAGTTTCTTAAATGCATCTATTTTAATGCTAGGAGCATTGTAAGAAAGGTGGATGAGCTTAGAGCATGGATTGATACCTGAATATATGATGTTGTAGCTGTTAGTGAAACGTGGTTGCAGGACGGGTGAGATTGGCAACTAAATATTCCAGGATTTTGTTGCTTCAGGTGTGATAGAATAGGAGGGGCAAGAGGGGGAGGTGTTGCATTGCTTGTCAGAGAAAATATAACAGCAGTCCTCTGGCAGGATAGATTAGTGGACTTGTCCAGGGAGGCTATTTGGGTGGAATTGAGGAATAGGAAAGGTGTAGTGATGCTTATAGGGGTGTATTATAGACCACCTAATGGGGACCGAGAACTGGAGGAGCAAATTTGTAAGGAGATAGCAGATATTTGTAGCAAGCACAAGGCTGCGATTGTGGGAGATTTTAATTTTCCACACATAGGCTTGGAAGCCCATTCTGTAAAAGGGCTGGGTGGTTTGGAGTTTGTGAAATGTGTGCAAGATAGTTTTTTGCAGCAATACATGGAGGTACCAACTAGAGAAGGGGCAGTGTTGGATCTTCTGTTAGGGAATGAGATAGGTCAGGTGACAGAGGTATGTGTTGGGGAGCATTTCGGGTCCAGTGATCACAATACAATTAGTTTCAGTGTAATTATGGAGAAGGATAGGACTGGATTTAGGATTGAGATTTTTGATTGGAGAGAGGCTAATTTTGAGGAGATGCGAAAGGATTTAGAAGGAGTGGATTGGGAAAATTTGTTTTATGGGAAAGATGTAACAGAGAAATGAAGGTCATTTAAAGGTGAAATTTTGAGGGTTCAGAAACTTTATGTTCCTGTTAGGTTGAAAGGAAAGGTACAAAGTGTGAGAGAGTCATGGTTTTCAAGATATATTAGAAACTTGGTTCAGAAAAAGAGCGGGATCTTCAATAAATATAGGCAGCTTGGAGTTAATGAGGTACTTGAGGAATGTAAAGAATGTAAAAAGAATCTTAAGAAAGAAATTAGAAAAGCTAAAAGAAGATACAAGGTTGCTTTGGCGAGTAGGGTGAAAATAAATCCAAAGGGTTTCTACAGTTATGCTAGTGGCAAAAGGATAGTGAGGGATAAAATTGGTCCCGCAGAGAATCAGAATGGACGGCTATGTGCGGACCCAAAAGAGATGGGGGAGATTTTGAACAATTTCATTTCTTCGGTATTCACTAAGGAGAAGGATATTGAATCGTGTAAGGTAAAGGAAACAAGAAGGGTAGTTATGGAAACTATGATGATTATAGAAGAGGAAGTACTGGCGCTTTTAAGGAAAATAAAACTGGATAAGTCTCCGGGTCCGGACAAGATATTCCCTAGGACCTTGAGGGAAGTTAGTGTGGAAATAGCAGGGGCTCTGACAGAAATATTTCAGATGTCATTAGAAACGGGGATAGTGCCAGACGATTGGTGTATTGCTCATGTAGTTCCATTGTTTAAAAAGGGTTCTAAGAGTAAACCTAGCAATTATCGGCCTGTCAGTGGTGGATAACTTGATGGAATATATTCTTAGAGATGGTATGTATAATTTTCTGGATAGACAGGGTCTGATTAGGAACAGTCAACATGGATTTGTGCGTGGAAAGTCATGTTTGACAAGTCTTATTGAATTTTTTGATGAGGTTACTAAGAAAGTTGACGAGGGTAAAACGGTGGATGTTGACTATAAGGCCTTTGACAAGGTTCCACACGGAAGGTTAGTTAGGAAGGTTCAATCGTTAGGCATTAATATGGAAGTAGTAAAATGGATTCAGCAGTGGCTGGGTGGGAGATGCCAGAGAGTAGTGGTGGATAACTGTGTGTCAGATTGGAGGATGGTGTGTAGCGGTGTGCCTCAGGGATCTGTACTGGGTCCAATGTTGTTTGTAATATATATTAATGATCTGGATGATGGGGTGGTAAATTGGATTAGTAAGTATGCAGATGATACTAAGATAGGTGGAGTTGTGGATGATGAGGTAGATTTTCAAAACTTGCAGAGAGATTTAGGCCAGTTAGAAGAGTGGGCTGAAAGATGGCAGATGGAGTTTAATGCTGATAAATGTGAGGTGCTACATTTTGGTAGGACTAATCAAAATAGGACATACATGGTAAATGGTAGGGCATTGAAGAATGCAGTAGAAGAGAGGGATCTAGGAATAATGGTGCATAGTTCCCTGAAGGTGGAATCTCATGTGGATAGGGTGGTGAAGAAAGCTTTTGGTATGCTGGCCTTTATTAATCAGAGCATTGAGTATAGAAGTTGGGATGCGATGTTGAATTTGTATAAGGCATTAGTAAGGTCAAATCTGGAATATTGTGTACAGTTCTGGTCACCGAATTATAGGAAAGATGTCAATAAAATTGAGAGAGTACAGAGGTGGTTTACTAAAATGTTGCCTGGGTTTCATCTCCTAAGTTACAGAGAAAGGTTAAACAAGTTGGGTCCTTATTCTTTGGAGTGTAGAAGGTTGAGGGGGGACTTGATAGAGGTATTTAAAATCATGAGGGGGATTGATAGAGTTGACGTGGATAGGCTTTTTCCATTGAGAGTGGGGGAGATTCAAACAAGAGGACATGAGTTGAGAGTTAAAGGGCAAAAGTTTAGGGGTAACATGAGGGGGAACTTCTTTACTCAGAGAGTGGTAGCTGTGTGGATCGAGCTTCCAGCAGAAGTGGTTGAGGCAGGTTCGTTGTTGTCATTTAAAGTTAAATTGGATAGATATATGGACAGGAAAGGAATGGAGGGTTATGGGCTGAGTGCAGGTCGGTGGGAATAGGATAGGGTAAGAGTTCGGCATGGACTAGAAGGGCCGAGATGGCCTGTTTCCGTGCAGTAATTGTTGTATGGTTATATATGGTTAAAACTTTTGACAATACTCTAAGTGGAGCCTGACTATCAAGTCAATATCTTATAGGGATCCATTAGTCTCGTGAGACCATGGATTTGCGCCTTGGAAGGTTTCCAGGGCGCAGGCCTGGGCAAGGCTGTATGGAAGACCAGCAGTTGCCCCTGCTGCAAGTCTCCCCTCTCCATGCCACCGATGTTGTCCAAGGGAAGGGCAGCTTGGCACCAGTGTCGTCACAGAGCAATGTGTGGTTAAGTGCCTTGCTCAAGGACACAACACACTGCCTCAGCCAAGGCTCAAACTAGCGACCTTCAGATCACTGCATGAAGACTCCCAATTCCCTTGCACCTCTGATGTTTGAACCTTCTCCCCATTTAGATAATAGTCCGCCCTACTGTTCCTTTTACCAGAATGCATTATCATACATTTTTCAACACTGTATTCCATCTGCCACTTTTTTTGCCCATTCTTCCAATTTGTCTAAGTCCTGCTGCAATCGCATTGCTTCCTCAGCAGTACCTACCCCTCCACCTATCTTTGTATCATCCGCAAACTTTGCCACAAAGCCATCAATTCCACCATCTAAACTATTGACAAACAACGTGACAAGTAGCGGTCCCAATTCTGACCCCTGAGGAACACCACTGGATACTGGCAGCCAACCAGAAAAGGCCCCTTTTATTCCTAATAACTGCCTCCTGCCTGTCAGTTGTTCCTCTATACATGCCAGTATCTTTCCTTTAACACCATTGGATTTAATCTTGTTAAGCAACCTCATGTGTGGCACCTTACCAAAGGCCTTCAGAAAATCCATGTAAATGACATCCACCGCCTCTCCGTTGTCCACCCTGCTTGTTACTTCCTCAAAGAACAGACTTGTCAGGCAAGATTTCCTTTTACAGAAACTATACTGACTTTGACTTATCATTAGTCTCCAAGTACCTGGAAACGTCGTCCTTAATAATCATGAGCAATGCATCTATTATCCCTTCAGCAACCTCTCTCAGGTATCTGGAATATAATCCGTCTGGTCCAGGTGTCTTTTCCAACTTAAGACCCTTCAGTTTGTCTACCACTCTTTCCTTTGCTATAGCAATGGCTCTCACTCCTGCTCCCTGACACTCACAGACTTCTGGCCACTGTTAGAGTCTTCCACAGTGAAGACTGATGCAAAGTACCCATTAAGTTCATCTGTTATCTCTTTGTACCCGTTAATATCTCACCAGCATCATTTTACAGTGGTTCAATATCAACTGTCACTCCCTTTTTACTCTTTATCTCACTGAAAAAAACTTTTAGTATCCTGCTTTATGTTATTGGCTAGTTTGCCCTCATATTTCATCTTTTCCCTTCTTATAGCTTTTTAGTTGCCTTTTGTTGGATTTTAAAAGCTTTCCAATCATCCAACTTCCCAGTCACTTTTGCTACCTTATATGCCCTTTCCCTGACTTTTATGCAGTTCTTAACTTCCCTTGTTAGCCATGGTTGCCTACCCCTGCCATTTGAGAATTTCTTCCTCTGTGGGACATGTCTATCTTGTGCCTTGTGAACTATTCCCAGAAACTTCAGCCATCTCTGCTCTGCTGTCATCCCTGCCAGTATCCTCCTCCAATCCACCTGAGCAAGCTCCTTTCTCATGCCTCTGTAATTCCCTTTATTCCATGTGATACTGATATTTGTGAGTTATGCTTCTCCCTCTCAAATTGCAGTATGAATTCAATAATTTGATGATCATGGTCTCCGAAGGATTCCTTTACATTAAGCTCCCTAATAAGATCTGAGTTATTACACACACCCAGTCTATGATAGCCTTTCCCTGAGTAGGCTCAAGCACAAGCTAATCTAAAAAGCCATCTCACAGGCATTCAGCAAACTCCCTCTCTTGCGATTTCTCTTATGGTCTTCAGCTGCCTCTTTCAGAACTCTGGGATGTATTCCATCTGGCCCAGGTGACTTCAGACCTTCAGACCTTCAGACCTTTCAATTTCCCAAGAACCTTCTGTCTAGTTCTGGTAACTTCACACACTTCATGACCCCCGACACCCAGAGCTTCCATTGTGACGACTGATGCAAAATACTTATTCAGTTCATCACTCATTACTACCTCTCCAGCATCATTTTCCAGCGGTCCTATATCCACTCTCTATTCCCTTTTACACTTTATGCACCTGAAGAAACCTTTGGTATCCTCTTTAATATTACTGGCTAGCTTACTTTAGTATTCTATCTTTACCTCCTTGATAAATTTTTTAGTTGCCTCCTGCTGGATTTTAAAAGATTCCCCATCCTCTAACTTCCCACTAATTTTTGCTCTATTATATGCCCTCTCTTTGGCTTTTATGTTGGCTTTGACTTCTCTTGTTAGCCAAGGCTGTTTCACCTTCCTTTAGAATACATAGTCCTCTTTGGGATGTATACATCCTGTACCTTCCGAATTGCTTCCAGAAATTCCAGCCATTCCTGCTCTGCCATCATCCCTGCCAGTGTTCTTTTCCAATCAATTCTGGACAACTCCTCTCCCTTTACTCCACTGTAATACTAATACATCTGACCTTAGCTTCTCCTTCTCAAATTATTCAATCATATTATGATTACTTGCCCATCAGGGTTTTTTTACCCTAAGCTCTATAATCAATTCTGGTTCATTGCACAACAGCCAGTCCAGAATAGCTGATCCTCCAGTAGGCTCACCCACGAGCTGCTCTAAAAAGTCATCTTGTCGGCACTCTAAAAACTCCCCCTCCTGGAATCCAACACCAACCTGATTTTCTCAACCTACCTACATATTGAAATAATAATCATCATCATCATCATCATAATTTATTGATCCCGAGTAGGAAATTATTTCATTAGAGCAGCCACATTTAAAAACACACTTAGTAGTGTTCAGACTGAACTAATAAAAAATAACATACAAAATAATAATATACATGAAAATAATTTACCAATGTGCAAGACTGTGAAATACTGGGCAATAATCATGCACAAAGTAATAGAGACTATTGTACTAGGATGTGTGTTCTCCTGTCATATGGAGATAAAATTCCCCATGACTATTGTAACATTGCCCTTTTGCATGCATTTTCTCTTCCATTTGTAGGCCACATCCTTACTACTGTACTCTAATACAACTCCCATCAAGTTCCTTAGCTCTATTCACAATGATTCCAACCCTATGTCACTTCTTTCTAATGATTTGGTTTCATTTTTATCCACAATGCAACACTGTCCTCTCTGCTCTCTGGCCTGTTCTTTCAATATAATCTGTATCCTTGGACATTAAGTTGTAATCTTTCAGTCATGATTCCCTGATGGCTACAACATCACAATCTGCAAATCTGTAACTGTGCTGTAAGTTCATCTAACTTTTTCCGTATACTGTGTGCATTCAGATAGAACACCTTCAGTCCTGTATTCACCCTTTTTGATTTTGTCACACCATGATCAACCTTTTGATTCCTAACTTTGTCTGAGGTCTTACCAACATCTGTCTTTACAATCTCTCCACTAACTGTTCTGCCACTCTGGTTCCCACCCCACTGCGGCTCTAGTTTAAACCCCACCATGTAGCATTAACAAGCCTTTCCCCTAGGATGTAAGTCCCACTCCAGTTCAGGTGCAAACCATGCCTGAGAACCCAATATTCCAAAAATCTTCTGCCCTCCCTCTTACACCAACTCCTTAGTCATGTGTTAATCTGTATAATCTTCCTAGTTCTGGCCTCACTAGCACGTGGCATGGGTAGCAATCCTGAGATCACAACCCTGGAAGTCCTGTCATTTAACTTAGCACCGAACTCCCAGAACTCCCTCTGCAGAATCTCATTACTCAACCTACCGATGGTACCAACATGGACCACGACTTCTGGCTGTTCACCCTCACACTTAAGAACACTGAAGACTTCATCTGAGATATCCCAGACCCTTGCACCCGGGAATCTCGTTCTTGCCTACAGAACCTTCTGTCCATTCCCCTAACTAAAGAGTCCCCTATCACCACAGCAAGTCTCTTCTTCCCGCTTCCCTTCTGAGTCACAGAGCTAGGCTCAATGCCAGAGGCTCGCCCACTGTGACTTTCCTCTGTTAGGTCAACCACCCTAACAGCATCCAAAGTGATTTCCCTGCTGTTGAGGAGGATGGCAACGGGGGTACTCTCTACTGGCTCCTTAACCCCTTTCCCCTTCCTGACTGTCACCCAGTTTCCAGTGTCCTGCACCTTGGGTGTTACTACCTCTCTATATATCCTGTATATCACCCCGTCAGCCTCCCGAGTGATCGGGAGTTCATCCGGTTCTGGTTCCAGTTCCAGCTCCTTAACACGATTTGTTAGAAGCTGCAGTTGGATGCACAGTTGTAGTCATCCCTACCTTCTCACATCCTGCAAGAGGAGCATTTCATTATCCTGCCTGGCATTGCTACTGTCCTAGCTGAGCAAATGTTAAGAAGAGAAGGAAAACACTTGAGATTTTCTTTCCTTTGCTTTCTCTGACTGAAGCCTTTCTTCACTGAAACCTCAAAAAGTCTTAAATCACCACTCTGACTCTGTCCACCCAGATGACTGCCACTGCACTTGCTCCTGCCTTCCTTTAATTTGCTCTTACTAATCAATCCCAAACACGGATTGGTCGCTGGTCAAAGCTCTATTACACTGCCACCACCTCTTCTTGCCTTTTATCCTCATGCAGAGGACCTGATTGAGGTCCTCTCCCCTCCAAACTTCTGATGTCCAGATTGGCCACTGGTCAAAGCTCAACAAATCTCCACCCCTGCCTCCTCCCAGAAACAAACAGCAACAGTAACAATCCTGACCCCCTCACTCACAGAGAAAAAACAGCATCAATAACAAACCCAACCCCCTCAATCACAGAGAATATAAACATCGACAATAACAATCCTTGACCCCCTCACTCACAGAAAATATAAACAACAACAGTAACAATCCTGACCCCCTCAATCACAGAGAGTATAAACATTGACAATAACAATCCCCGACCCCTCAATCACAGAGAATATAAACATCATAGAACATAGAATAGTACAGCACAGTACAGGCCCTTCGGCCCACATTGTTGTGCCGACCCTCAGACCCTGCCTCCCATATAATCCCCAACCTTAAATTCCTCCATATACCTGTCTAGTAGTCTCTTAAACTTCACTAGTGTATCTGCCTCCACCACTGACTCAGGCAGTGCATTCCACGCACCAACCACTCTCTGAGTAAAAAACCTTCCTCTAATATTCCCCTTGAACTTCCCACCCCTTACCTTAAAGCCATGTCCTCTTGTATTGAGCAGTGGTGCCCTGGGGAAGAGGTGCTGGCTGTCCACTCTATCTATTCCTCTTAATATCTTGTATACCTCTATCATGTCTCCTCTCATCCTCCTTCTCTCCAAAGAGTAAAGCCCTAGCTCCCTTAATCTCTGATCATAATGCATACTTTCTAAACAAGGTAGCATCCTGGTAAATCTCCTCTGTACCCTTTCCAATGCATCCACATCCTTCCTATAGTGAGGTGACCAGAACTGGACACAGTACTCCAAGTGTGGCCTAACCGGAGTTTTATAGAACTGCATCATTACATCGCGACTCTTAAACTCTATCCCTCGACTTATGAAAGCTAACACCCCATAAGCTTTCTTAACTACCCTATCTACCTATCAGGCAACTTTCAGGGATCTGTGGACATGTACCCCCAGATCCCTCTGCTCCTCCACACTACCAAATATCCTGCCATTTACTTCGTACTCTGCCTTGGAGTTTGTCCTTCCAAAGTGTACCACCTCACACTTCTCCGGGTTGAACTCCATCTGCCACTTCTCAGCCCACTTCTGCATTCTATCAATGTCTCTCTGAAATCTTTGACAATCCTCTACACTATCTACAACACCACTAACCTTTGTGTCATCTGCAAACTTGCCAACTCACCCTTTTACCCCCACATCCAGGTCGTTAATAAAAATCACGAAAAGTAGATGTCCCAGAACAGATCCTTGTGGGACACCACTAGTCACAAACCTCCAATCTGAATGTACTCCCTCCACCACCACCCTCTGCCTTCTGCAGGCAAGCCAATTCTGAATCTACCTGGCCAAACTTCCCTGGATCCCATGCCTTCTGACTTTCTGAATAAGCCTACCATGTGGAACCTTGTCAAGTGCCTTACTAAAATCCATATAGATCACATCCACTGCACTACCCTCATCTATATACCTGGTCACCTCCTCAAAGAACTCTATCAGGCTTGTTAGACACGATCTGCCCTTCACAAAGCCATGCTGACTGTCCCTGATCAGACCATGATTCTCTAAATGCCCAGAGATCCTATCTCTAAGAATCTTTTCCAACAGCTTTCCCACCACAGATGTAAGGCTCACTGGTCTATAATTACCTGGACTATCCCTACTACCTTTTTTGAACAAGGGGACAACATTCGCCTCCCTCCAATCCTCCGGTACCATTCCCGTGGACAACGAGGACATAAAGATCCTAGCCAGAGGCTCAGCAATCTCTTCCCTCGCCTCGTGGAGCAGCCTGGGGAATATTCCATCAGGCCCCAGGGACTTATCCGTCCTAATGTATTTTAATAACTCCAACACCTCCTCTGCCTTAATATCAACATGCTCCAGAACATCAACCTCACTCATATTGTCCTCACTGTCAAGAACAATCCCTGACCCCCCCTCAATCACAGAGAATATACATAGCGATAATAACAATCCCCGATCCCCTCAATCACAGAGAAAAACAGAGTGACAATAGCAACACGTCCTCAATCCCTCCCTTACATGAAAAAACATCGACAATAGCAATCCCTAACCCCCTCACTCACAGAGAATATAAACAGTGACAGTAACAATCCACGATCCCCACTCGCAGAGAATATAAATAGCGACAATAGCAATCCCCGAACCTCTCAATCACAGAAAAGAACAGCAACAGTAGCATTAAAAACCTTCAGCTCCCCCCTGACACACAAGGAACAGATCACCCACCCACCAATTAGCCACGAGGAAGAAAACACTGAAAACCTGAAGGAGACTAATGTACATCCAGTCACATAAATCTCCGAACATTCAACTTTCAACCTTGTTTACATCTTCCCGTAAGTAGGTGATCAAAATGTCCTGACTAATCAAAAATCCACTAACTTCTGCCTTAAATATACCCAATGACTTGGCCTCCATGGCCACCTGTGCAATGAATTCCACAGATTCACTGCTCTCTGGCTAAAGAAATTCCTCCTCATCTCCATTCTAAATGGACGTCCCTCTAGTGTGAGGCTGTATCCTTTGATCCTGGACTCCCCACTATAGGAAACATCCTCTTTAGATCAACTCTATCAAGCTTTTCAACATTGGTTTCAATGAGGCCCACCCCCATTTGAATTCCAGTATGTACAGGCCCAGAGCCACCAAACATTCCTTATACAATCAACCTTTCAATCCCAGAATCATAAGACCATAAGATATAAGATATAAGATACAAGAACAGAATTAGACCATTTAGTCCATTGAAACCGCTCCACCATTTCATCATGGCTGATCAATTTTCCCTCTCAGCCCCAATCTCCTGCTTTCTCCCTGTATCACTTCATGCCCAGACTAATCAAAAATCTATCTACTTCTGCCTTAAAGATATCCAATGACTTGACCTCCACAGCTGCCTGTATCAAAGAATTCCACAGATTCACCACTCTCTGGCAAAAGAAATTCTTCCTCATCATTTTCGTGAATGTCCTTTGAACCCTCTTCAATGTCAGCACATCCTTTCTTAGGTAAGGGGCCAAATCAGCTCACAATTCTCCAAGTGAGGCCTTATCGTTACAGAAGATCTTACTATTCTAGACCTCTTGAAATCCAGCATTGTACTTTCCTTCCTCATCACAGACTCATCCTGCAAGTTAGCCTTTAACCTTTTCAGGATGAATAAAGGTTTGGCATTCTTGAACTAAACTATTTTATAAGTAAAGGATAAGTAATTATGATCAAGTAAGTTTGTTATCAAAGTACATATATTTTACCGTACACTACCTTCAGATGCATTTTCTTGCAGGTGTTGTCATGAAGATAAAGAAATATACTTGAATTTATGAAACCCTGTACATAAAGAAAGACTAACAAACAACCAAGGTGCAAAGATTTGTATAAATTATATATAATACACATCTATATATAAATGATATATAACACACATACTCATTAATGTAAATATCTAATCAGCCAATTGGAATAGCCAGACTGGTTCAAGCTGACAGGAAGGTGACCGTAGCTCAAATAACAGTGATGTGCAGAAGAGCATCTCTGAACACACAACGTGTCGAACCTTGAAATGGATGGGCTACAGCAGCAGAAACCATGAAAATACACTCAGTGGCCACTTTATTAGGTACAAGAGGTACTGAAGAAATTGGCCACTGAGCATATATGATGCTGAGAATGTGAACTGTAGAGACCTTGATAATGAGTCTGTAGGTTGTGGAATCATTTCAGTGTTGAGGTAAGTGAAGTTACCCACACTGGTTCAGGAGCCTGATGGTTGTAGGATAATAACTGTTCCTGAACCTGGTGGTGTGGGACCTAAGGTTCCAGTACCTCCATCCTGATGGCAACAGAGAGAAGAGAGCATGGCCTTGATGGTGGGGATCCTTAGCCATGGATGCTGCTTTCCTGTGACAATGTTCTTGGTAATGTGTGTAATGCTGGGGAGGACTTTGCCTGTGATGGACTGGGCTGTGCCCTCCACTTTCTCTCGTGCCTTGTCCATACTGGACCAACCGCTGCCACTAGTCTATAAACGTACAGGAGTAATGTATGGTTAAGTGCCTTGCCCAAGGACGTAACACGCTACCTTGGCTGAGGCTCGAACCCGCGACCTTCAGATCACTAGTCCAACGCCTTAACCACTTGGCCACACACCACAACACGTGTCTGTAGACTCTTCCGTTCTTGGGTGCAGGTGTTTCCACACCAGGCTGCAATGCAATCAGTTAGATTACTCTCCACTGTGCACCTATAGAAGATTGTCAACGTTCTTGGTGACCACCTGAATCTATGCATGCCAACAAGAAAAGCAGATGTGATATAGTGCCTTCTTTGTGATGGGACTGAATCTCAAATCACATCATCACAATAAACTATGTTTGAAGTTTAGTCAACTACGCCAGAGTTGTAACAGACTTGGTGCCCAAGAAGAGCATGGTAACCTGTCTAAATAACTATCGCCCAGTGGCATTTATATCACGGGTAAAGTCCTCCCAACTATTGAGCATATCTACATGAAACACTGTCATAGGAAAGCAGCATCCATCATCAGAGATGCTCATCACCCAGATCATGCTCTTTTCTCGCTGCTGCCATCAGATAGAAGGTACAAGTGCTGCAGAACTCGCACCACCAAACTTCAAGAACAGTTACTAACCCTCAACCATCAGGCTCCTGAACAAAAAACAGGTAACTACTCTCATCTACTGAGATGTTCCCACAACCAATGATCTCACTTTAAAAACTCTTTATCTTGTTATTTCATACTCTCCTTATTTATTGTTACTTATTTATATTTGCATTTACGCAGTTTGTTGTCTGCTATGCTCTTGGTCTTTCATTGATCCTGTTTACAGTTACTGTTCTATAGATTTGCTGAGTATGTCCACAGGAAAAAGAATCTCAAGGTTGTATGTGATGACATGTATGTACTCAATAATAAATTTTACTTTGAACTATGGTTCCTGAAGTTGAGCATAAGATCTTGCAGCATCAAGCAAATAACCTAATGGTTTTTGGTTTGTTGACATTAATATAGGATGATCAGAAACTTTCCTGTAATTGTTAAACTTCACCATTGAATCTGTTAGATCAACTTGCGTTGGAACTTCAGTAACACAGTCGTCATCATCATTACGTGCCGTGCCACATGATGTGGGCAATCATCGACTTTGACCATGGTTCTCCTTGACAAATTTTTCGACAGAAGTGGTTTGCCATTGCCTTCTTTTGGGCAGTGTCTTTACAAGACTGGTGACCCCAGCAATTATCAATACTCTTCAGAGATTGTCTGCCTGGTGTCCGTGGTCACATAAGCAGTATTTGTGAAATGCACCAGCTGTTCATATGACCATCCACCGTCTGCTCCCATGGTTTCGCATGACCCTGACCCGGTGGGGGGGGGGGTGTGGTTAGGGTTAAGCAAGTGCTATGCCTTGCCCAAGGGTGACCTGCAGGATAGCGAAGGGAAGGAGCATCTTACACTCCTTTGGTAGAGATGTATCTCCACCTCAGCACCCAACAGTAATTCAGCAGACACCGTAACGGAGGGATTGATGAGATTATTCTGTTTAATTCTACACTTGTAAATTCAGTAAGTCAGCAGACTCCATAAATGAGACATTGACCAAATGATATTGTTTAATTCTGTTCTGGAGTTGAAACTTTCTGATCTAGAGAAACAAGTACAAGTGACCATACAAAGTTTATGCTTAAATATTAATTGTCATTGAATTTTAACTGATATAAACACATTGGCAAGTGGTTACAGTAATTTAGCTGATTATGTTAGTACCTCCAGTTGAACTTTGTCTTCTTGTGTGTTTTTCCCCCAGCCATCAGTCTGTATTGCCATGTGCTCCTGTCCCTGCTCCTGCTCTACTCCAGCCCCTGTATTACTGAGTACTCTGTCTCTCACCTGTTTCTCATTATTACCTGTATTGCTGCTACCTGTGTCTCATTGTGCTCCACCTATCGTCTGCCTCTCTGTTTATTGTCAGTGTATTTCAGTCCTGTGTTTTCACCTGTTTGTTGCCAGATTGTGTCAGTGAATTTTCCTCAGCCTTTCCAGTATGTGTATTTGAACTCTGTCTGTCTGAATATTGACTCTGCCTGTTTCCCGATTCTGGTTTTTGGATTTCTCTGGATGTTTTGATCTCTGCCTGAACTTGTTTGCACCTTGGGAATTGTTACTCAATTAACATCACTGTGTGTTAAGTACTGGGTCTGCGATTGGATCCCTGCTCCAGTGCCCTGACAGATTATTGTTTTGACAACATGTGGAGCATGAGGATACCAATGAGAGATTTGAACCGTTTACAGAGCAAGACCTCATATGAATTACTTAGGTAAACTGTTTAGGACGAGCAAAAGCTTTTCACCTTAAAGTTTTTGACAAATTTTTCATACTTTCCATCACTAATTTGTGATTCCCTAGAACATAAAACATATGACATCACAGCACAGTGCAGGCTCTCCATCGAATGATGTCATGGTGAACTTTTAACCCACTCTAGGATCAATCTAACCCTTCCCTCCTACATAGTCCTCCATTTTTCTATCATCCAATCTTAAATCTCTCTAATTCAAGATTCAAAAAACTTTATTGTCATTCTAACCATACATCAGCTCTGCAGGACAGAATGAGACAGTGTTTCCCAGGAGCAGTGCAATCATAACATAACAAACGCAACACTAAATAATAAACATAACAATAAATAGTAAAACACAACAGCCACATGTCAGTTAAAATCAAGTTATAAGTGTCCAGTGCAAGTTAAAAGTGTCCAAAGCAGAGTCAGGTAGGGCAGCTATTTAGCAGTCTGACTGCCTGTGGGAGGAAGCTGTTTAGTAGCCTTGTGGTTTTAGTTTTGATGCTCCTGTAACGTTTGCCTGATGGCAGAAGAACAAACAGTTCATGGAGAGGGTGTGAGGGGTCTTTAATGATGTACCGTGTCTTCTGGAGGCATTGACTCTGAAAGAGGTCTTGGACAGAAGGTAGGGAGACCCCAATAACCTTCTCTGCTCCACACACAGTATCTGCCTCCACCACCACCCCGGCAGGTGCTTCACACACCCAACACACTTTACGTAAAAAAAAAATCTACCCTCTGATATCCCCCTCCCTATATTTTCCTCCAACCATTTTAAAATTAAACTCAACTAAAGAGCTTGATGGGGAAATATTTCCTGGAATAATTGTTACCTCGAGGGAGGGAGCCCTGAATCTAGTAGAACTTAACAAATAACAGTTAAATCGGAAGCACACAGAAAATGCCGGAGGAACTCAGTAGGTCAGGCAGCATCTGTGGAAAGGAATAAACAGTTGGAATTTTGGGCTGAGACCTTTCATCATGATTGGAAAGGAAGGGGGAAGATGCCAGAATAAAAAGCCGGGAGGAGAGAAAGGAAGACATGCTACTCTTGAAGGTAATGAGTGCTGGTTGGGCGGGAAAGCTAAAGTGCTGGGGAAGAAGTGCCGGAGTGGACCATGGGAAGGAGGGAAGAAGGAGGAGCCCCAGGGGGAGGTGACAGGCAAGTGAGGAGCCGAGGTAAGAGGCCAGAGTGGGAAATAGAAGAAAAGGGAAGAGGAGAGAAAAATTACCAGAAAGAGAAAATGATGTTCATGCTATCGGGCTGGAGGCTACCCAGACGGAATATGAGGTGTTGTTCCTCCGACCTGAGGGTGGCCTCATTGTAGAATGTTTTACAAACTAGAATAGACTTGATGGGCTGAATGGCTTTGTTTTTTCATATGGAATTACGTGATAATTTAGAGTTATGAGAGTTGTTTAAACATGTGTCCAATCATTAGTTCATACAATAAGTCTTTCCAAAGATTATTGTCTATGATAGTTAACTTAAGTGACAATGAACAAAATACTGGAACAAAATTCATTTCTTATCAGAACAAGGAAGTGATATAGTGCACCACTTCTAGGCTCATTTTTCACAGGGAAATATTACACCGGATCTGTGGCTCAGTCCATCAGGGATAAAGCCCACCCCACCATTGAGCACATCTACAGGGAGCGATGTCGCAGGAAAATAGCGTCTATCATCAGGGACTCCCCACCACCCAGGCCATGCTCTCTTCTCAGTGTAGCCATCAGGAAGAAGGTACAGGAGCCTCAGGACTCGGGGCCATTCAACTATCAGGTTCTTGAACTGGTGTAGATAACTTCACTCACCTCATCACTGAACTGATTCCACAACCCATGGACTCATTCTCAAGGACTCTACAACTCATGTTCTCAGTAATATTTATTGCTTATTAATTATTATTATTATCTTGTTTTTCTTTTCTATTTGAACAATTTGTTGTCTCTTGCACATCGATTCTATTGTGTTTCCTTGTATATACTGTGAACGGCTGCAAGAAGATAAATCTCGGGATAGTACACATACACATACGTACTTTGAAAACAAATTTACTTTGAACTTTAAACTTGTTTTCCACAGCTTGCTGGAGTTTTCATTCTTGTGCATTGAACACAGATCACTCCTCCCTGCCATCCAGCCAGGACCACATTTACCAATGGGTTTTTGGTTTGTCAATGATCTTTGAAAGGAAATCTCACTCAACTGTGGCAGGTCTGTCTCTTCAAGATACAGTGCTGAACTAGGTTAAAGGGGCAGTCATTAACAGTGCATAAAGTTACTGCAAATCTCTTAAGGTTCAGGTATTGGTTTACCAAGTCCGCCAGCTGTTAGCATTAATTCTCAGCCTCAATCATCAACTGTATCAGCCTGGGGCGAACCTCAAAGGGGCTCCACTTATTCTCCACCCCTACTCACCAAGCCTCCACCATTGTAAGTTCTGCCTGTTATGTGTTTAATACATCAGTAATATTTGTTTAATATTGTACATATGTACTGTTTGATGAAGCATTTTTTGTTGTTTACCTCATGCATTCCAGGTTATATGTAAAAGTATGTAAATAGCATACGTTATTATGTTACCACGTCATATATGTCTGCACCTCACTTAAAAACGAGCTCATGTTTTGGACCTTTCCTTTCCATTAGGTTTTTATGTTTTGGAGTTACAAAACATAACAGTTCTCCCAGAAGGGCAGTCACTAATTCCTGTCAGAAAATTAACAACATAGAACATAGAACATAGAATAGTACAGCACAGTACAGGCCCTTCGGCCCACAATGTTGTGCCGACCCTCAGACCCTGCCTCCCATATAAGCCCCCACCTTAGATTCCTCCATATACCTGTCTAGTAGTCTCTTAAACTTCACTAGTGTATCTGTCTCCACCACTGACTCAGGCAGTGCATTCCACGCACCAACCACTCTCTGAGTAAAAAACCTTCCTCTAATATCCCCCTTGAACTTCCCACCCCTTACCTTAAAGCCATGTCCTCTTGTATTGAGCAGTGGTGCCCTGGGGAAGAGGCGCTGACTATCCACTCTATCTGTTCCTCTTATTATCTTGTACACCTCTATCATGTCTCTTCTCATCCTCCTTCTCTCCAAAGAATAAAGCCCTAGCTCCCTTAATCTCTGAACAAGAGCAGTCTTGCGATCTCTCAAGTGAGCAGATACCAGAAGGTTCTGGTAGGTAACTTTGCTGATATAGTCTGCGTGAACCACTTTCCGGCAACTTCCTGCTTACATTGAGATGTCTATCGACTTGAGGAAAATGTGTCCCACTCACACCGGTCTTCAGATTGGCGACACAGCAGTGGAAACTGTGAGCAGTTTCAAACTCCTGGCACTCTACATCTTGCGCAACCTCTCATGGTCTACGCAGCCAAGAAATCTTCCCAGCATATCTACTTTATTGTAATTCACTGGAAGTACAATAAAGTTAAAATTAGGTAAAAATAAATGGAATTCTTTGCCACAGATGGCTGTGGAGGCCAGGTCAAAGAGTATACAGGGAGTTAAAATGGATGTTGATAGGTTCTTGATTCATCAGGGTATTAATAGTAGAAGCCAGGAGAATGTTGGAGAATGGAGTTGAGGGAGATAATAAATCAGCCAGGATGAAATGGCAGAGCAGACCCGATGGGCCAAAGGGCCTAATTCTGTTCCTATGTCTTATGGTCTTATTTTCCAAGAATTGCAACAGGTTAGAAAGGGGTGACATAAACTCAGATTCTGTTTTATCTATAATTATTTCATTGATTATATAAGTGGATATTGTTTCTTTGGAATTATAAAACTATCATGCAACTTAACAGAATTCTGGTCAGTTTTGTGGTTGCCATGGTAACCTTGCAGTTAGTGAGACTCTACAAAGCCTGGGGCACTCTGGAGTTCGGAGCTCCATCCTGGTGCCATTCTGTAACGAGTCGCTGCAGGTGAATGCTTGGCTTTTCCCCAGATGCTCTGGTTTCCTCCCACGGTTCAAATAAGCACTGGCTAGATTACTTGAGCATTGTAAACTATCCTGTGATTTGGTTATGGTTAATCTGGGTCATGGGGTTGCTGGGGCAGTGTGGCTTGAAGGCCCAGAAGGGCCTACTCCATGCTGATTTACTAAATAAAAATAAATAAATAAGGTTGAGAGGGATAAATAAATAGATAGATGGATAAATAAGTGAGCATGTAAACAGATCAATGAATGAATGAAGGCCCAGAGCCTGAGTGTGCAAGTTCACTGGAGGCTGAAGGCTGATGATAGCCTGTCCTGGGAGGAGAGGAACGGGGATGTTGTGCCGTTGCCGTTTTAGTGCTTGTTCTGTTGTTGTTCTGCTGAACCTTGTGGGCATACTTTGGCGCTGGAATGTGTGGTCCCCAGCTAATCCTCGAGTGCACTGGTTTTCATGCAAACAACGCATGTTTTGATGTACCGGAGATACATCAATTTCAGTCTTGATCATTGTAAAGCCTCATTTGTAAAGCAACAATATTCATTATGATGATACATTTGTAGACATTTTAACAGCTTAAGGGGACAGTGAATTTTCACTATTAATGATATTATATGTCATTTGTTTGACCATAAGACATAGGAGCAGAATTAGGACATTCAGCACATCGCGTCTGCTCCACTATTCCATCATGGCTGATTTATTATCCCTTTCAACCGCATTTTCCTGCCTTCTCCCTGTAACCTTTGACACTATGACTAACCAAGAATCTATTAAACTCCACTTTAAGTATACCCAATGATTTGTCCTCCACAGCCATCTGTGGTAACGAATTCCACAGATTCATCACCCTCTGGATAAAGAAATTCCTCCTCATCTCCATTTTAAATGGATGTCCCTCTACTCTGAGGCTGTGCCCTTTAGTCCTAGACTCTTCCACTATTGGAAGTATCCTCTCTATCCAGAAACAAGGCAGACATCAATGTAAAACAGAATTGAAAATTTATGGAATAATTTTCAAATAAAGCAGAGTTTGAGTTTATGTCACTCATCTCCATCATGGGCACACGCTTCCCCAGCATTGAGGACGTTTTCCAAAGGCGATGTTTCGAAAAAGTGGCATCCCTTCGTTGTGGATCCTCATCACCCGGGACATGCCCTCTTCTCGTTACCACCATCAGGGGGGAGGTACAGGAGCCTGAAGACACACTTTTCCTCTCTGCCATCAGATTTCCGAATGGGCACCAAACCCATGTACACTAATCAATATTTCATCCTTTCTTTTTACACTACTTAATGTGTATGTGAGTGTGTGTGTATATATATATATATATATATAAATAATATATACACATAGATAGTAATTTATAGATTTTTTAAATTATTACATATTGCACTGTAATGCTGCCACAAAACAAGCTTCATCACAAGATCACAAGACAAAGGAGCAGGAGTAGGCCATTCGGCCCATCGAGTCTGTTCCGCAGCTCCCCCATGAGCTAAACTATTCACCCATCTAGTTCCAATTTCCGGCTTTTTCCCCATATCCCTTGATACCCTGACTAATTAGATACCTGTCAATCTCCTCCTTAAAACCTCAATGATTGGGCCTCCACAGCTGTATGTGGCAACAAATTCCACAAATCCACGACCCTCTGGCTAAAAAAATTTCTCCTCATCTCTGTTTTAACTGGGTACCCTCTAATTCTAAGACTATGGCCTCTTGTCCTGGACTCACCCACCAAGGGAAACAACCTTTCCACATCTACTCTGTCCAACCCTTTCAACATTCAAAATGTTTCTATCAGATCCCTTATCATTCTTCTATACTCTAATGAATACAATCCAAGAGCCGACAAACACTCCTCATATGTTAGCCCCTGCATTCCAGGAATCATCCTCGTAAATCTTCTCTGAACTCTCTCCAACATCAGTGCATCCCTTCTAAGATAGGGGGCCCAAAACTGCACACAGTATTCCAAATGAGGTCTCACCAATGCCCCATAGAAACATAGAAACATAGAAAATAGGTGCAGGAGTAGGCCATTCGGCCCTTCGAGCCTGCACTGCCATTTATTATGATCATGGCTGATCATCCAACTCAGAACCCAGCCTTCCCTCCATACCCCCTGACCCCTGTAGCCACAAGGGCCATATCTAACTTCCTTTTAAACATAGCTAATGAACTGGCCTCAACAGTTTGCTGTGGCAGAGAATTCCACAGATTCACCACTCTCTGTGTGAAGAAGTTTTTCCTAATCTCGGTCCTAAAAGGCTTCCCCTCTATCCTCAAACTGTGACCCCTCGTTCTGGACCTCCCCAACATCGGGAACAATCTTCCCGCATCTAGCCTGTCCAATCCCTTTAGGATCTTATACGTTTCAATCAGATCCCCCCTCAATCTTCTAAATTCCAACGAGTACAAGCCCAGTTCATCCAGTCTTTCTTCATATGAAAGACCTGCCATCCCAGGAATCAATCTGGTGAACCTTCTTTGTACTCCCTCTATGGCAAAGATGTCTTTCCTCAGATTAGGGGACCAAAACTGCACACAATACTCCAGGTGTGGTCTCACCAAGGCCTTGTACAACTGCAGTAGTACCTCCCTGCTCCTGTACTCGAATCCTCTCGCTATAAATGCCAGCATACCGTTCGCCTTTTTCACCGCCTGCTGTACCTGCATGCCCACTTTCAATGACTGGTGTATAATGACACCCAGGTCTCGTTGCACCTCCCCTTTTCCTAATCGGCCACCATTCAGATAATAATCTGTTTTCCTATTTTTGCCACCAAAGTGGATTAACTTCACATTTATCCACATTAAATTGCATCTGCCATGAGTTTGCCCACTCACCCAACCTATCCAAGTCACCCTGCATCCTCTTAGCATCCTACTCACTGCTAACACTGCCACCCAGCTTCGTGTCATCCGCAAACTTGGAGATGCTGCATTTAATTCCCTCATCCAAGTCATTAATATATATTGTAAACAACTGGGGTCCCAGCACTGAGCCTTGCGGTACCCCACTAGTCACCGCCTGCCATTCTGAAAAGGTCCCGTTTATTCCCACTCTTTGCTTCCTGTCTGCTAACCAATTCTCCACCCACACCAATACCTTACCCCCAATACCGTGTGCTTTAAGCTTGCACACTAATCTCCTGTGTGCGACCTTGTCAAAAGCCTTTTGAAAATCCAAATATACCACATCCACTGGTTCTCCCCTATCCACTCTACTAGTTACATCCTCAAAAAATTCTATGAGATTCGTCAGACATGATTTTCCTTTCACAAATCCATGCTGACTTTGTCCGATCATTTCACCGCTTTCCAAATGTGCTGTTATCACATCCTTGATAACTGACTCCAGCAGTTTCCCCACCACCGACGTTAGGCTAACCGGCCTATAATTCCCCGGTTTCTCTCTCCCTCCTTTTTTAAAAAGTGGGGTTACATTAGCCACCCTCCAATCCTCAGGAACTAGTCCAGAATCTAACGAGTTTTGAAAAATTATCACTAATGCATCCACTATTTCTTGGGCTACTTCCTTAAGCACTCTAGGATGCAGATCATCTGGCCCTGGGGATTTATCTGCCTTCAATCCCTTCAATTTACCTAACACCACTTCCCTACTAACATGTATTTCGCTCAGTTCCTCCATCTCACTGGACCCTCTGTCCCTTACTATTTCTGGAAGATTATTTATGTCCTCCTTAGTGAAGACAGAACCAAAGTAATTATTCAATTGGTCTGCCATGTCCTTGCTCCCCATAATCAATTCACCTGTTTCTGTTTGCAGGGGACCTACAATTGTCTTTATCAGTCTTTTCCTTTTTACATATCTATAAAAGCTTTTACAGTCCGTTTTTATGTTCTCTGCCAGTTTTCTCTCATAATCTTTTTTCCCCTTCCTAATTAAGCCCTTTGTCCTCCTCTGCTGAACTCTGAATTTCTCCCAGTCCTCAGGTGAGCCACTTTCTCTGGCTAATTTGTATGCTACTTCTTTGGAATTGATACTATCCCTAATTTCTCTTGTCAGCCACGGGTGCACTACCTTCCTTGATTTATTCTTTTGCCAAACTGGGATGAACAATTGTTGTAGTTCATCCATGCAACCTTTAAATGCTTGCCATTGCATATCCACCGTCAATCCTTTAAGTGTCATTTGCCAGTCTATCTTAGCTAATTCACGACTCATACCTTCAAAGTTACCCCTCTTTAAGTTCAGAACCTTTGTTTCTGAATTAACTACGTCACTCTCCATGTTAATGAAGAATTCCACCATATTATGGTCACTCTTACCCAAGGGGCCTCTCACGACAAGATCGCTAATTAACCCTTCCTCATTGCTCAAAACCCAGTCCAGAATAGCCTGCTCTCTGGTCGGTTCCTCGACATGTTGGTTCAAAAAACCATCCCGCATACATTCCAAGAAATCCTCTTCCTCAGCACCTTTACCAATTTGGTTCACCCAATCTACATGTAGATTGAAGTCACCCATTATAACTGCTGTTCCTTTATTGCACACATTTCTAATTTCCTGTTTAATACCATCTCCGACCTCACTACTACTGTTAGGTGGCCTGTACACAACTCCCACCAGCGTCTTCTGCCCCTTAGTGTTACGCAGCTCTACCCATATCGATTCCACATCTTCCCGGCTTATGTCCTTCCTTTCTATTGCGTTAATCTCTTTTTAACCAGCAACGCCACCCCACCTCCCCTTCCTTCATGTCTATCCCTCCTGAATATTGAATATCCCTGAACGTTGAGCTCCCATCCCTGGTCACCCTGGAGCCATGTCTCTGTGATCCCAACTATATCATAATCATTAATAACAATCTGCACTTTCAATTCATCCACCTTATTACGAATGCTCCTTGCATTGACACATAAAGCCTTCAGGCGCTCTTTTACAACTCTCTTAGCCCTTTTTAATGCTTGCCCTGGATTTGTCGGCCTCATCAACACCTCTTTACTCTTAAACACTATTCCTCTTGAAATGAATGCCAACATAGCATTCGCTTTCCTCACCGCCAATCCAACCTAGTGGTTAACCTTTAGGGTATCCTGCACGAGGACCCCCAAGTCCATATAACCATATAACAATCACAGCACAGAAACAGGCCATCTCGGCCCTTCTAGTCCGTGCCGAACGCTTACTCTCACCTAGTCCCACCGACCTGCACTCAGCCCATAACCCTCCATTCCTTTCCTGTCCATATACTTATCCCTTTGCACTTCCGATTTTTGAATTTTCTCCCCATCCAAATAATAATCTTCCCGATTATTTCTTCTTCCGAAATGTACAACCGTACATTTGTCAACGTTGTATCTCATCTGCCATTTCTTTGCCCACTCTCCTAAACTGACCAAGTCTCTCTGCAACCTTTCCATTTCTTCAACACTTCCTGCTCCTCCACCTATCTTGGTGTCATCCGCAAACTTAGCCACAAGACCATTTAATCCATAATCTAAATCATCGATATACATTGTAAAAAGAAGTGGCCCCAACACCGACCCCTGCAGAACAACACTAGTAGCCGGCAACTAATCAGAATAGGATCCCTTTATTCCCACCCTTTGCTTTCTGCCTATCAGCCAATGCTCCACCCATTCTAATGTCTTTCCTGTAATTCCATGGGTTCTCATCTTATTAAGCAGCCTCTTATGCAACATCTTATCGAAGGCCTTTTGAAAATCCAAATACACAACATCCACAGCCCCTCCCTTGTCAATCTTATTTGAGATTACCTCAAAAAATTCCAATAGGCAGGATCTTCCCCTCATGAAACCATGTTGGCTTGGGCCTATCTTGTCATACACCTCAAGGTATTTCATAGCCTCGTCCTTGAGGGCCAACATAAGCCTTAAAGCTCTTTGCTTCCTTCTCAATAAAAGAGCCAACCAGTTCCCTACCACCACCACCCTCCTCTGTCCAGCAGAACTGGTCCTCACCCTCAACAATTTCTCCTTCCGCTCCTCCCACTTTCTCCAGACTCAACAGGTTGCCATGGGCAATCATGTCAGCCCCAGCTATGCCTGCCTTTTCAATAGCTACGTAGAACAGTCCATGTTCTAAGCCTTTCCTGATATCGCTCCCCAACTTTTCCTCCACTACATTGACAACAGCTTCATGCACCCATGCTGCTTGTCAATTTCATCGACTTTGCCACCAGTGTCCACCCTGCCCCTACATTCACTTAGTTCATTTCTGACAACTCCCTCTTCTTTCTCGATCTCTGGCTCCACTTCAACCAACATCTTTTATAAACCTCTTGATTTTCATGGCTACCTTGACTAAATATCTTTTCACGTTGTCTCCTACGAAAATGCTATTCCCTTTTCTCAGTTCCTTCATCACCACTGCATCTGTTCCCAAGATGAGGCTTTCCTCTGCAGGACATTAGAGATGTCCTCTTTCTTCAAAGAATGGGTTTCCCTTCCTCCAACAGTGAGGCGCATCTCCTCCGCCTTAACAGGGATAGAGCTCCTCTTGTCCTTACCTACCACCCCATGAAGCTCCACTTCCTCTGCAACGTCTGCCATCTCCAAAGGGACCCTACCACCAAACACATCTTTACCTTCCACCCCCTCACTCTCCATTTTCTGCAATGATTTCTCCCTCCACAATTCCCTTGTCTATTCATCCCTCCCTATTAATCTCCATCCTGGCAGTTAACCCTGCCCATTCACCTCCTCCCTCACCTCCATTCAGGGCCCCAAGCAGTCCTTCCAGATGAGGCATCACTTCACCTGCAGATCAGCTGGGGTTGTCTATTGTATCCAATGCTCCCAATGAAGCCTTCTCTACATTGGAGAGACCCATTGCAAGTTGAGGGGTGGGGGGGTCCATCTCGTCAAGCACTTTCACTCCATAAGACCATAAGACATGGGAACAGAATTAGGCCATCTGGCCCATTGAGTCTGCTCCTCCATTCAAACATGGCTGATCCTTTTTTACTATCTCCTCCTCAACCCCAGTTCCCGGCCTTCTCCCCATAAACTTTGATGCCATGTCCAATCAAGAACCTATCAATCTCTTCCTTAAATACACCCAATGACCTGGCCTCCACAGCTACTTGTGGCAACAAATTCTACAAGTTCACCAGCCTTTGGCTAAAGATATTTCTCCACATGTCTGATTTAAAAGGGCACCCCTCTATCCTGAGGCTGTGCCCTGTTGTCCTAGACTCTCCCACCATGGGAAACATCCTTTCATCTACTCTGTCTAGGCCTTTCAACATTTGAGAAGTTTCAATGAGATTCCCCCCTCATCCTTCTGAATTCCAGCTAGTACAGACCCAGAGCCATCAAATGTTCTTCGTATGATAAACCTTTCATTCCTGGAATCATCATTGTGAACCGCCTCTGGACCCTCTCCAATGCCAGCACGTCTTGTCTAAGATGAGGGGCCCAAAACTGTTCACAATACTCAAGGTGAGGCCTCACCAGTGCCTTATAAAGCCTCAGCATCAGTTCCACCAAAAGCAGAACTACCTGGTGTCCGAACATTTTAAATCCAATTCCCATTCCCATTCTGACATGTTGGTCTTGTGCCATGACAAGGAGACACTCAGCATGGATGAGCAACCGCTTATATTCTGGCTGGGTAGCTTCCAACCTGATGGCATGAATATCTATTTCTCCTTTCTGTAAAAACAAATCTATCCCTCCCCTCCTCTCTTCTTCTATTCCCCACTCTGGCCTCGTACCTCTTCTCACCTGCCTACCACCTCCCCTGGGGTCCCCTTTCTCCTACAGTCCACTCTCCTCTCCTATCAGATTCCTTCTCTCCAGCCTTTGACCTTTCCCACCCACCTGGCCTCACCTATCACATTCTAGCTATCCTCCTTCCCCTCCCCCCTCACCATTTTATTCTAGCAGCTTCCCCCCTTCCTTTCCAGTCCTGACGAAGCTGATGAGAGGTGGTAGGTAGGTGAGGAGAGGAGGTGGAGGGAAGCCTGAGTGGGGAATAGAAGAAGAGCGTCTATAGGATTTGTGCTTTCGAACCGTCTGTGCAGCCCAGCACGTTTGTGTAATCCTGAAGTATTTCCTGAACTGGACTGTCAAGAAGGCCAGCACAGCCACAGTGACCATTGTTGGAGTGAACGTGGGGTCATGTTAAACCTTTGGGCAGGATTGAAGCGGTGGGATCTGGTCCCGAGAGCAGAAAACAAACCGATGTTTAGCTGGTTTAAGCACCGAGACAGATTGAGAAGATTAAAGCGTCGAGGCTGAGAGTGAAGAGCGAACCATAGTTCAGCTCACTAATTCATAAGACTTTACTTACCTCAGCACTGATCTGGCTCTGCAAATGCGGCCTGCCAACTATCGGTACTCACCTCATGGCTGAACCTGGCTCAGTGTCTGTGGCCTGCAGCCATTGAGACTCACATCAGCGCAGGATCTGGCTTTGCAGCTGCCGCCTGCCAACTATCAGTACTCACCTCATGGCTAAACCTGTCTCTGTGACTGTAATTTCCTTTATTTCAGTGGAATAATGCAAATTACAATGGCATGAGAGGGGAACTGGCCAAGGTTGACTGGAAAGGGATCTGAGAGTAGGTTAAAAGGTTGGCACGACACTGGGCCTAGGGCCTGTACTGTGCAGTGATTTTCTATGTTCCATGCTTCACATTATGACTATAAGAAGGTCTTGCTATAGAAGTGTTTGAGATCCAAAACATAAATTTAATTAATGATACATTGCAATTTTCCTACGTCTCTTTGTCTCTGCTGTATTTCAACATGTGTGTTTCAAGTTTAATTTTGTTCATGTGTTTAAGTTAAATTGTTTTCAGTTTTGCTTGATTTTATCAAAAGGCAATTCTGCCAGCAGTTTTCCCCAAAAGTGAAAGCAGAATAAGACATAAAGAGCACAGGGCAGGGTTCAGAGTTAGTGGCCGATTCTGCTCTGATAGTTCTAAAGAGAAGGAGAGGAAAGTATTATTATTTCTCACATTTGTCAGGGAGTAAAGGATCACCGTTCTAATCCCCACGTCACAGGACCACACTTTTGTACTTTTTCCCAGTAACCGTATGGATTTCCTCTGGGCTCTCTGGTTTGCCCCCACATTCTAAAGCCATACAGGTTAGTACGTTAATTGGTCACGTGGGTATAATTGGGCGATGCGGGCTGGTTGGCCATAATGGTCTGTACCGTGCCATATTTCTAAAAGTGTTAAAAAGGTCACATAGTTAAATGCTGGAGGCATATACAGACTATCAATCACGCCTTTAAACAGAATCAGAATCAGGTTTATTATCACAGGCGTGTGACATGAAATTTGTTAACTTAGCAGCAGCAGCTCAATGCAATACATCATCTAGAAAAGAAAAAAGCAGTACTAAATACAATAATAATAATAAATAAACAAGTAAATCAATTACAGAATACATGTATTGAATATATTTTTTAAAATGTGCAAAAATCAGAAATACTATATACTAAAAAAAGTGAGGTAGTGTCCAAGGGTTCAATGTCCATTTAGAAAACGGACGGCAGAGGGGAAGAAGCTCTTCCTGAATTGCTGAGTGTGTGCCTTCAGGCTTCTGTACCTCCTACCTGGTGGTAACAGTGAGAAAAAGACATGCCCTGGGTGCTGGAGGTCATTAATAATGGATGCTGCCTTTCTGAGACACTGCTCCCTAAAGATGTCCTGGGTACTTTGTAAGCTAGTGCCCAAGATGGAGCTGACTAGATTTATAACCTTCTGCAGCTTCATGAAATTAAGATCATAAGACATAGGAACAGATTTCAGTGATTTGGCCCATTGAATCTGCTCCACTATTCCATCATGGATGATTTATTATCCATCTGAACCCCATTCTCCTACCTTCTCCCTGTAACCTTTGACGCCCTGACTAATCAAGAAACAATCAACCTCCACTTTAAGTACACTCAGTGACTTGGCCTCAATAGCTGCCCATGGCAATGAATTCCACAAATTCACCACCATCTGGTTAAAGATATTCCTCCTCATCTCTGATCTACATGGATGCCCCTCTATTCTACGGCTGTGCCCTCTGGTCCTAGGCTCCCCACAACAGAGAACGCCCTCTCCATTTGGTAAGAACTCAATTTATGTAACTCTGGTAGATGGCTGGTTCAATGTCCAGAAAAGAGTGGAAATCTCATTATTCTAGGTCCCTATATATCTTACAGGGCCCCTGCCTCCTTTCATGGTTTACAACACATCTTGTAAGTGAGGACTGATCACCGATAGCAGACAGAAAAAAATGTATTTCTGAAGGAAGGTATCATTTTAAAAAATGTTCCAAACATCTCAAGAGGTACGTGGATTTAGAACATAAAACACGGAACATTACAACACAGTACAGGACCTTCAGCCCATCACGTCATGCCAACTTGTTAACCTACTCTAAAATTAATCTAACCTTTCTTCCCATCGAGCCCTCCATTCTTCTGTCATCAATGTGCCTATCTAAGAGAAAAACTCCATTTCACTCAACCTATCCTCATAAGACATCGAATCTGCTCCACTATTCCATCATGGCTGATTCTAATCCAGGCAGCATCCTGGGAAATCTCCTCTGCACCCTCTCTAAAGCTTCCACATCTTTCCTATAATGAGGTGACCAGAACTGAACACAATATTCCAGGTTGGTCCAACCAGGGTTTTATAGAATTGCAACATTACCTCATGACTCTTGAACTCAATCCCCTGACTGATGAAGGCCAACATTCCTTCTCAATCACCCTATTGCACAGCAACTTTGAGCGATGTATGAGGTGGACTGCAAGATCCCTCTGTTCCTCCACACTGCTAAGATTTCTGATGTTAACCCTATTTTGTGCCTTCAAATTCAACCCTCCGAGGTGAATCAGTTCACATTTTTCTGGGTTGAACTGCATCTGCCACTGCTCAGCCCAGATCAGCCTTCTTTCAATGTGTTATTGTAAACTACGCCGACCTCTTACACTATCCACAGCTCCACCAACCTTCAGGCCATCTACAGATTTGCTAGGCCATGATATGATTTGAAAGTTCTGCTTTGGCAAATCTGTGTGGAGGGAAATTGTATGACCATAAAAAAAGGATCAGCCATGGCAGAGCAGACTTGATGGGCCAAATGGCCTAACTCTACTCCTATGTCTTATGGTCTTATAAGTCCACAAGACCATAAGACATAGGAGTAGAATTAAGCCATCTGGCCCATTGTCTCTGATCCATCATTCCACCATGGCTGATTTATTATCCCTCTTAGCACCATTCACCTGCCTTCTCTCCATAACCTTTGATGCCCTTATTAATTAAGAACCTATCAACCTCCACCTAAAATATACCCAATGACAGCCTCCGCAGTCATCGATGGCAATGAATTCTACAACTTCACCACCCTCTGGCTAAAGAAATTCATCCTCATCTCTGTTCTAAATGGACATCCCTCAATTCTGAGGCTGTGCCCACTGGTCCTAGACTCTCCCACTACGTAGAGAAAACATCCTCTCCACATCCACTCTATCTAGGCCTTTCAATATTCAATAGGTTTTAATGAGATTCCACCTCCCCCCCACCGTATTCTTCAGTGAGTACACCCCCAGAGTCATCAAACTCTTTCCTTATGTTAACTCTTTCATTCCCGGCAGCCAACCAGAACAGACGGCCTTTATTTTTACTCTTTGTTTCCTGCCAGTCAGCCGATCTTCTATCCACGCTGGTATCGTTCCTGTAGGTCCATAGGCTCTTACCTTGTCTTTGGCATGTTTTGATCAGCAGAGTACATTTAGCTACCAGAGAATTACTTGTAACAGCAGTAAAAGTGGAATCACTCGAGCTGAGTATGGTGTTCTCCCAGATGGTTGTCTATTGGTGGGTCCTCAGGTGGAGAACGCCTGTTGAAAGTGGACAGCCATCACACAGTCTTTGACAGATCGGGGTCAGGGTCCTGTGGCATCAAATGCAAGTCGACTTCACTGCCATTGTGATGTACCGTCACCTTCTCCCAGCTCCCTTGTTGAGGTCTTTGTCTGGAAACTCGCCCTTGACTTTGGGTGACCCTGGGTGACCCAGGCAGCGTCTCTCAGGATCTCCGGAACTCACAGCTCCATCATGAAAAGGTGACAGTCATTGGAGAATTATTTGTATTCACAACCCCATAAAAATGAAGCATCCTGACACCAACTCTGCAAGCTGCATCAGGAGGGGGGTCAGGTGTGATCAGTTTGTAAATGCTGAGATACACCCTGAAATTCACATTCCACCAGCAAGTACATATTCGGGGGATCTCAGAGGGAGAGTAGAGGGTGCGTGGAACACCCAGCCAGGGCTGGTGGTAGAGACAGACACATCAAGGACATTTAACGAACTCTTAGCTAAGCACATGGTCGGTAGAAAAATGGAGGGCTGTGTGGGAGGAAAGGGTTAGATTGAACTTAGAACAGGTTAAAAGGTCAGCACAACATTGTGGGCCAAAGGGCCTGTACTGTGTTCTATGTTCTATATTAAAGTTGCATATCCATTCTGATATTTGTATGCATATTTGGGTTTAAGACCAGTCAAAAACACTTTAAGAACCATTGTATATTTCTGGACCCCATAGCTGGACAGTGAAAAACTCCTCGTGTTTTGTTCCTATAGCGCCACGCTAGCGAGACGGTGTCAGAATCAGAATCAAAATCAGGTTTATTATCACCGGCCTGTGACGTGAAATTTATTAACTTAGCAGCAGCAGTTCAATGCAATACATAATCTAGAAGAGAAAAATAAAATAAAAATAATAATAAATAAATAAATAAATAAATGGCAGTATACATATATTGAATAGATTTAAAAAAGGGATTAAAAAAACAGAAATACTGTATATTTTTAAAAAGGTAGTGTTCAATGTCACAGCTTTGGGCATTCTGGTGTTCTCGAGTTCAGAGTTCAATTCCAGCGCCATTCAGTAAGGGGTTTGTATGTCCTCCCCGTGGAATGTGTGGGTGCTGCACTTTCCTTCCCCGATCTAAAGCCGGCCCATGATTGGGATTGGGTTAGGGTTAATGGGCTTCGTCAGGTGCTGCTGGAGCGGCCTGGCTCCAGGGGCCAGATGGCCCTACTCCACAATGTATTGTAAAATAAATCCACAAAAATAAAATAAGTTATAGAGTGCATTGAAACAGAACTCAGGAAAAGAATAACTAGAGGAACACAACACAAAGCACTGGTGAAACTCAGCAGGTCAGGCAGCATCAATGGAAATGAATAAACAAAGGTTCAAAGGTTCATTTATTGTCAAAGTACGAGGGGTGATTGATAAGTTTGTGGCCTAAGGTAGAAGGAGATGAGTTATTAACTTCAAACTTTCTGCATTATCACTCAAAGAGTTGAATGGCACGTGCATGTAATGAGAGCTGTAGAATTCATCTCCTTCTACCTTAGGCCACGAAAATATCAATCACCCCTGCTGTGGACCACCTGGAGGTCCAAGATGCTCTCGTTACATGCATGTGCAGTTCAACTCTTTGAGTGATAATGCAGAAAGTTTGAAGTTAATAACTCATCTCCTTCTACCTTAGGCCACGAACTTATCAATCACCCCTGCTATGGACCATTTCTACAAAGAAGGGATCCGTATGCTCCACGACCGCTGGACTAAGTCTGTACACATAGGAGGGGACTATGTTGAAAAATAAATGTGCTAAGTTTTGCAAAATTGACTCTTTCTTCCTTGGGCCACGAACTTATCAATCACCCCTCAGATACAACTCTGAAATTCTTCTTCTCCAGATAGCCACAAAACCAAGAAAGAAAAGAATGGCAGCAGGATCATCAACCGCCAAATCCCCCTCCCCACAAAAAATGAACAAAAACAGAACAGGCATATCAACCCCCAAATCCCCCTCCCACGCACAGCAAAAAATGAGAAACATCGGCTGAAAAACACAGACTGAAAAAATGTCTATGGTACAAGCTGGATAGAAAACCTGGATAACATTCTCCAGGCACAAAGGCAGACCTTTCTCTGTC